>NW_009593116.1:47073-54642 GCF_000690535.1 Cariama cristata | reverse complement strand
TACACAGCATCCAGACTGACCTTCAATCTGAATAGATACACAAATGGACAGCAGACATTCCAAAATAAGTTTGTGTCTATTTAGTAAGAAGTAATTTCATTTCATAAACTCTTTCTACCTCAAATGGCAAAATCTCTAAAATATTTATGAATCCTAAATGGCTATTTCATATGAGTATGTTCCCTGATGTCAGGAGTATTCACAGTAAAGTTACTCATGTGTGTAAATGATTACTGGACTGGGCCTTTAAACAAGATCCGTAACCTTGACAGGTGTCTGTAAGTCCCATCACTATTGCTTTGAAAGTGTTGATATCAGCAGTAGTTCCAGTCTTTTCTAGCTACTAAGCTAGAGTTCAACCATAAAACCCCCTAGCCAGATTTTCAGCCCCCAACAATTCACTGTTGCTTTGATCTGGGATTTTGTTTCAAGTTACTGTGATAAGAGAGGGACAGCTGTGACACTCTGTCCTGGATTTCAGTTCCTAACAGAAATTCCTAACATTTTTGCAGTGGCCTTTACCTGCACTTAATGTCATCTTCTACTCATCAGTCCCAATGAAACCAAGAGCCGACTGGTCATTAACAACTACCGAGGGGTATCTTAAAGGTAAGATCTGTGTTTCTGTTTCCACTGACAACCACAGCAGCTGCATGTGTGAACTGTTACCTGAATCCATGTTTTGATCTGAACAGATTTCGAAGCTATTAATGCCATTTAAAAATTAAAAGAAACTAGTAAATAAGGTGTTTACAGTATGTTTCAGGGCTAATACACTGAGACTAGCATCCAGCCCTTAATTCACTAATTATAAATAACAGAAATACAATAAGAACACAATAGCATGTATACAGCAACCCCTCATGTAGCAACGGGATAAAATCTAGTCCAAGAATGATGAAATACAAACCCAAAATGTTTACAGTAACTTCTGAAATACACATAGCACTGAAGATTTTTTGAACTCACGTTATTTTCATGGAAAAAACACCCTCAAGTTCATAAGCATTATCAAGGGTTTTCAAAATGGAAACATCACAAGGTATTGCAACTCTCCTGAAACTGTGCTCTTTTTCACAGTATGAAACCGCGCTCTTCTTCACAGTATGAAACTGCATCTGTTCTAGGAACCAGGTGACCCAGGAACCCAGAGCAGTATCTGCTCCTCTGCAAACCACAACAGCACCAGCAAAACCACCCACGTTCCACTTGAATTTCCAGGAGATGAAAAGGAGCCTACACATGGAACTGCAATTACTATTAATGGATCCAGACATATGGATCCTATTGGTAAATTCCAGCTTAGCAAAGTAAAATTTGGCTGTTGTCTCATTTTTAGTGCTGCCATAAATTTTGTGTCCACTTTTAAAAAGTTGGACCACTATGTCAAGGTCTAGAGCATTCAAAGACTTTTAAAGTTCATGAAATCAACTGTAAATTTGGAAGTAAAGAATTGAAACTATGAGACAATAAAAAAAAGTAAAAGGAGCAGTAGTCAGCAGATCAAGACAGGACACCGACTGTGCACTGAGCTGCCTCGAGACTATGCTCATCACTGGGGAAACTATTACCTGTTATTTGCAGATACAGCTTAGGTTTAGATTTCCACTGGGCTCTGTTACTGAGAATAACGTAATTGCAGCCAAACTGAAGGCACTGTAAAAATTAATATAAATGTTTACCTGATGGCCATTCAAATTTCTGGGTAGAAACATTACCTTTAGGCTCTTTACATGAACCATACAAATGGACAGTTATTTATTTGGTGCCTAAATATTACAGGCCAAGTACTAATAGGCACTGATCATCTTCAACTTCTAGCCTAACTCTGTTATGTTTACCTGAATCCAAAGTTATCAGAAATTCCACACAACTGAAATCAAACAAAAATGTCTGTGTGAACCTCTAAATGATAACATGTCTAAGTATTAAATAGCTCTCATCAAGAATTCTTTTTTTTTTTTCTTAGTTTGTGGTTTAAATTAATCTACAGGCTTTCATATCTGAAAATATATTTTGGTTCTGCTGTGACAGAGATGCTCAGGAACACAAACTGTAAACATATGCACACATTCTTTGTTGAAGATACCATGATCTTTTCCCAACAGATATAATTTATGATAACTGGACTTTTTTTTTTAAAACAGAAAGGTTACTCCCAACAAGGTCTCTAAAACAGTGTTTTATAGAGGAAGATGATATATCCAAAGAATTTAACATAAAACTTGATGGAGAATTTAAAAGTGAATTAAGGATGAAAGGCCTTAGTGCTTCATTTAAAGCTTTTAGAGTCCTTTTTCAAATCAGAACCAATACAAATACGTCAATTTGACTTGAACCCCAAACTTCATTTCCCCATGTAAAGAAATTTCCTGGAAACTGGAACATTCTAGATGGAACCCCCCCACACACACTTTTTCCTTTATAATGTGATGATAAAACCTTTTTGTTCAAAGTGTTTCACTGAACTCTGTTTTTTAACTAGCTGTATGTTGTATAGCAGTTAACACTCATGTAACAGATGCATTCCTCTAGAGATTCTGCATATATTTCTAAATACATAGAAGACAGTTTCTCTATTCATTTGAGCAATTTGAAAACATTTCTAAAGAGAAAGAAATTACACCTGAAAAATTCCTCTAGTCGATTCCAATAAACACTGTGTGTTAGCCTCCAGTTATTTGTTTCACTTCAACTTTTAAGTGGCTAGACAGGGAGGCTTCTAGAAGCCACTTAAAAATGTTCCAATAGTGCAAACAGGCTCCATTTTAAGAAACCCTTTTAGTGGAGATAAATTATTTCTGTAGAAAATAAGAGCACAGCAGGGTCCCAAGTGTTAATCAAAGGACATAGTGCTTCAAGAAAACATTCTTTCCAAACAAATCATTGGAGAACTGCAATAGTCCAGGCTGTACTGCAATCACTGCAAGAACACTCTCTTTTTTTATAAGATTTGGGAATTTCATTTCTCCTTGATCAATATGCTCCAAAGCTATAAAACCCAGAAGTCATTTTTGCAGAGGGATCTTTATTTGGGAAGTCACGTGCTGTCATTTTCTATGCATCATCTGGTGATGTACAACAAATGCCCATCAGATACATTTTTTTTCCCCCTGACCTGAGTCTCCCTCTGAATGGAAGAACTTAACAATGTTCATTTTCACTGTTGTAAAGAAGAAATTCCCATGGGGCTGGAATTACGTGGTGAAATTTTGTAAGCTGTTTAAGAAAGATGGTTAATCTGGATGATCACAGTAGTCTTTTTCTGAATTTATTTTTTCAATTTGTGAATTACATTTTGTATTTTTTCTTACTCAGGAATGTGGTTTCCAATAAGGTTACAATCAGGATGATCCCTAAACTAAATTCCAGCTTTTACTTTGATTTATAGTTGGGTAGCTACCTTAGGAAAAAGGTTAACAGGAATTCTTTGAGATTAAGAACTCTCTAAAGCATGTGACATGTGGGAGCACTTCAAGCTCCAGCAAACTGAAGAGATTTGTTTGGCTTTGAAGGATTCACTGAAAGCAGAAAGTTTTCTGTAGAAGTCTTCTATAATGGCTTCACTAGTTCCAAGTATGACTATTTTTCCCACCTACTTGGTTACTGGTATAATAAATGCTTCTACATAAATTCTACAATAGTGCAGCAAACTGTTGGATCCTGCAAATTCACAGGAGTTTTATTGCTTTCCATGAACCTACAAACTGAACTGACTGTAACATGTAATGCTACCACATTACTATTTGTATACTATACAACCAAGAGAGCTGGTAGCACATTAAAGACACCTAAGGAGTATCACCACAAAGCCCACTGCGCTGTACGCTGTAAAATCACATAATATAATAAATTCCCTATTCAAAAGAGATTATAGAACAAGGGTAAAATCCCCCTTGCTCAAAGACCACGCACGATGAATGTCCTGTGTGGAAAGTGCAACGGGATTCACACAGAGGGCTGCCTTTGTATTGACTCCCTGCACAACTGTGAATTTCCTTCAGGGCTTTGACTACATATTCACAGCAGAAATAGCTATGTTGCCTTAAGACAGTACTGCCCCACTGGTGTTTGTTACTGTGCCACATTAAGCTGCTAGTGCTAAACTGATGGACCGGTCATGTGAACGCTTTCTACCCACTTCTGTGTAAAATCAAGCTGTTAATTCAAAAGAGCTCTCAGCAGAATGTGAAGTCAACCAGGAGGACTTTGCATTGCAGTTGCTAGGGAATGCTCATCCAGTCCATTCCACTGATGCAGCTGTGGAGGTGATAATCTCAGCTGGAAAGGTGATAAGAAACATCTGGAGAGGCAATACTAACAGCAGAGCTGTTTTTGCAGTGAATGAGCTCTGTGCACAGAGGACTTGAGGTGACATTACCATGACATTTTAAAATTAGGACACAAATAAAAAAACCACTGAAATTCTACTGAAACTCATTGTGGTGGCTGTATGGTTGCACCTAACTCTCTCTTTTCTTAAAAATCCCACTCCTTATGCTTTTGAAACAGCAGTACAATTAATTTGCAGGTGTTGATTTAGTGGTTGTTCCCAGACTATTAACCTTTTTTGTGTAAAAAGACATAAAATTTCAGAAGCCAATACATGGCATGAACTTACTTTAATGACGTCTTCATCAGAAGATTTGCACTCAACTGATTCAGAGATGTCTGTCACAGCACTGTTCTCCTCAATGGAGACCACTTTGATGGGCACTGCCACTGTCTTTCCTGTGAGAATCGCAGTGTTCAGAATTTCCGTGTCCTGTACACAAAACAAAGCACAGCGATGTTCAGAGACAGCTAAAGAGCATCACCTCTGCAACTGGACTTAAGAAACATGCGTCAGTTCTCAGTGGCTAATGATCTAATCTCATCTTCAAATAAGTGCAACTTGGTAAAACATAGTAAAACCCCAATGTTATTTTATCTTCTAAATAAACACCGTCAGTGGCATTGCACACTGTTAAATAGCAAGCAACGTGACTGCAGCTAAATTCAGTCCAGGCAGGCACACATCACAGATAGCTTCTGCTTTTTAAGTATGTGGGGCTTTTCCCAATATTTACCTTCCAAAACACAAGTTCAGAGTTTTTACTAAACTGGATTTGACTGGCAATGTTTGGGACAGGATACAAGAGCCTCGAAAGTAAAAATGTTGCTCTTTGAATCTAAGCCCGTTGCAAAGACGGGGCCTCTCTGTGAACTTTGTATCTGGAACTGTTTCAAGATTATTTAATTTCCTTTGATATGGCCAATAAAGCAATGTAAGGAATCCAGAAGGAGTTAGTGATGCTATTAACTGCAGGGAAAATAACAAGGAAATTTGAAGTTTGAACTTGGGTCGTGGCATATAAAAGCCTTTCAATGCACCATCAACTAAGCTAACTCTTCTAACCCCTGAACTGTTTCAGCATTAGTGTATTCCCGAGATTCACATGCAGGAAGAACTTTGAAGTTTTCTCCAACTTTTCAACTTCCAACTCCATAAAGTGAATAAAATATCCAGCAAAATCCTCAGCGCCAACGTCACAAGGACTGCAGCCACTGATGTCAACAGCAGCAAAACGGGGCACTGATGCTGTTTTCAATTCAAGTTTCAGTGAGTTTCAAATCTAGGTCAGATTTTCTTTTCATCTCGCAACTTGCTATTTCTCAGGTTGTCCTGCAGCTCTCATAAGAAATCCCATCAAACTTAAAAAAACACTGTTAAAAAAGGAATGTTGAGTGTTCTAGGAAATTAAGAACGCTAAATAATTCCTATGGCATATATGAAAACAAAGCTACCCAATACAGTAAATCAGAGCCAGATTTATAAATAACATTATTGGAAAGTCTAAGGCCATTCTCAGGAACTCCTGACTTTGAAAGGTAGAGAGCATGCCCAGCCATCCCCCATACAAATTCTGCCAGGTACCTGGCATTTTTGATCAACAGAGTGCTGTAGTGAAATGCATGGCTTTTGGAGCTTAACTTCTGTCATCCAAAATTAAAAATTTCATTCCAAAAGGATTTATTTCCATGTACAGGCATTTTGATAAGGCCAGAAACAGATGCAAAGGAGCAGATCTCAACATTTGTGGAAAAAAACCTCAGCAACAAATCCAACTACGCTTCTGTCTGCAGACTTCTAAAGCAACAAGCACTGAATAACCCACATAGGTTCACCAAAAAGCAGGTTCAACGTATTTTCTGTCATGTATTTAGCTACTGCAATGCTGTATGTCCTTTGAAATTAATCTTCTCCCTCAATTCCTTAAAGTCTTATTTTTTGTGACTCTGAGTGTTAAACACTGCGAACGAAGGACTCCAGGGCAAAGGAGCAGCAAGTGAGTTTGTAGAAATGACAGGACATCTTTTCAGGCTATCTCAGCTCTGCTTTGAAATGATTTTACTCAGATCCAGTTTTTCCTTAGCAACTGATATGTATTACTGATAGAGAAATCTAATTTAAAGGGACAGGTTCAGAGGAAGAGAAATCCCATAAATAGAAACGAGTTTCAGATATAAAACATACTCTGTGGCTTGAGGATTTATCCATATTTGCATTTAATGGTAATTTATGAAGTTCAAGACAAATCAGAAAATCATATATACACAAACCAAAAAAGAAACAAGCCCTGCACCACTGCCAAAAAGATAAAAACAAAGACCTGATTATGCAATGAGGTGAAACTTTTGTGCCACAAGCAGCACAGTAAATTAATCATCCAGGTTTAACTTGCAACAAACTGCCTAGAGTCCCTAGAACTCCCTCCAGCTCAGCTTCGCTCATGCCTGCAGTATTGCGTATTCAGTGGCCTCAACATGAAGTCAAATATTAAGAAAAATAGGAGAGAAGGTAAGTAGGAAGCCCAGCAGACAAGCCCACAAGGCACCCTGACCCGCATGAGGATCCTGTGCTCCTGATTTCCCAGCCCTGCACATCACCAGGAAAAGCCCAGCTCCTTGGTCCGCTCTGGCGCTACCCGGGATGATGGCGAGACTGCCAGCGGGATCATCCTACATCACATTTGCTGCCCCACCAGCCATGGCTGCAGCTAGGCTCTAAGCCTACACCACAGCACCACGAGAACACTAGAGGACAGGATTAAAATCCAGCATTGGAGATAGCATTTAAAATAATGGGATGCAATAAAGTTAAATGCAAGTTGCTTCTTTTCTATAGGAACAACTAATCCTATAAATACAGGACAGAAACGATTCAACAGGAAATGCTGCGCTCAGAAGAGCCTGTGAGGACTATTGCAGATCACAAGCTGAACATAAGTCAGCAACTGCACGCTGCTGTGGTTAAAAACCAAAACCAAGTCACCAAAGAACCCTCCCACAGTAAGTTGTATAAAGAGGGGTATCACCTATAAGATGTGAGGTACTCCTACTCAGCGCTAGCAAGGCCTCAGCTAAAGGACTATGTCCAATTTTGAGAACTATACTGCCAAGAAAAACTTTCTCAAGTGAAAAGAAATAAAAAAGAACAAGGAGAATAAATCAAAGACTAGAAAATAAGATCTGTGAGGAATGACCGAAAGAATTGGGATTGTTTAGCCTGGAAAAGATTGTAGGGAA
>NW_009593116.1:0-47042 GCF_000690535.1 Cariama cristata | reverse complement strand
GAATTGGGATTCTTTAGGCGTGAAAAGAGTGTAGTGAAAGATTATTTCTATCTCCATATACATAAAAGTCTTCAAAAAATGAGGAAAAATAAACTATTTTCCATGTTCATGGACAGAGCCTGAAGTAATGGGCTTAAATGGCAACAAGGAAGATTTGTTTGATATTAAGGCAATCTTTACTATAAAAATAATGATAGAGAATTGATAGAATAGGTTGTCTGGGGCAGAAGAAAATGCAGTCTAGCCTGAGAGAGCTTTGAAGAACAGGTTATACATCATTCAGAAATAACATAGGTTCTTTGAGTCAGGTAGAAGAGGAAAGGGAGCAGATGACCTCTTGTGGTTCCTTCCTCCCCGGTATCTTACTAGTCTCTATTTTTTTCAAGATTGAATGATAACACAATAACCTATATATCTTGTATTCAAAATAAGCCTATTCTGCTTCACCTATCCCAAATAATATTATCCTTCTTCACTGGCCAAAAGAAAATGATCTATACCTTGTCACTGATGTCACTGATACTCCTGCTTTCTGCACTATACAGAGCAGAGCTGATGTACCAACTGTTAAGTAACAATCTGTCACTTCTGCTTCTCTCTTTCCAATAGGTCATTACTGGTGTATCTGAATTCTAAGTGGCTTTAATATAAAGTCATTATTACAAAGGTTAAAAAACCTTTTCAAATTTCCCAAGATCTTTCTGGAGAGAAGACAGAAAATCTGTCTACTGGCACATTATCAGCAATTAGAAACCTCAATCTTCTGCCCTTTGCTAATGGTTTCATTAAAGGAAGCACTGCACATCTGAATGAATTTATTTTCATTAATTACTTCAGAGATGCACCTGCCCCCAAATTGTAAAAGGCATCGCTTGTCATGATAAAGGGCTATTGGAATTTTATGTCCCTTCTCTGTAGCCCAATATGAACTTCAGGAATTTCAAATTCATGATGTGCACAAAGGAGATGGAAACATATTGTAGATATTACCTAATGGCTTCATCGCTAATACCATTACAGTCATGAGAGATCCTCAGCATTGGGAAACAATTGGTAGCCACCTAGCTACAGCTTTGAGCAGAGATGGAAACCTTCGTATTTCATCTCCAGCGAAAGCAGCCATAACTCATTGGTATTACACAGATTAAGAAATACTAGAGCATAAGCAATTAATATATTACACACTATGTTAAAAGCAATTTTCAAATCTGCCACTTCCCTTACTCACTGTAAGTGCTCTGTGCTATTTAACTGTGCGATTTAAGGAAAAAAAAAAAGCCAAAGAACCAAGTCTTGGTTCTATTGTCTTTCTGTTTAGAAATAAAATAGAAAAAATGCGTGTCCTATATCCCTGTATCTGGAACAGCCTTATGGCATGACTTCTGCCTCTTCTGTATTTCCTTTATATTGCTGCAATAAAGCCAAAGGCTTTAATGTAACAGAGAATTGACCCATTGTCTGCATCCATACATAAGCTGTTAGGCAGAAAACTCTACATAACATATGAAAGGATCCATGGTCCAAGACTCCTCAAAAGCTGAACTGAAACTCATAAAAATAAAAGGAGCTTAAATAGAACTCTGTCTGTCTGTCTGCTCTGCAATACTGGGCACTCTGAACATGCACGACACCCAAGAGGGCTCTGTCTGATTCAGCACTCGAACCCATTTCCCTTGCATTCTGCCACTTCCTGCGATACCCTTAATTATCCACTGATAAGCAGAAATAGTAGTTGAATTTTTCAGGATATATCAAGCAACATTAATAAAACAATCATTCTCACATCAGAACAGGAAATGCGATAGCTGGTATAGGTGGTGATTTTTATGTTTTATTTTTAAATGCAATATACTATCCTGTTTGCAAGCTAATTTGGGAGTACACAAACAAGATTACTAAGAAACCTTTGGAGGGACTAAGAACTCATTTACAATGTAGGCGCTTTTCAAAATCACAATATCTTGGCCATTTCCACATTCTTTAATTTTTAAAATCCCCCAAGAACTAATCTACTTTCTGTGCAGGCAGCAACTAAAGTTTTAAAAATCAAATTTATTTCATGTGGCAAAAGAATGAAAGCATCTGATAGCAGTGTTTGGACTTGTTCCCAATAAATTCAAAAATGTGGAAAGTAGTGTACAGTAAATTGAAAAAACAGACAGAGGATGAATTATAAGTAAGCATCGATGTCCAGGTTGGAAAGAAGTTTCTGTAAGTGTATTACAAACCCTAAAAAAGCAAGGGCTGTCATTGCCAAAGTTGAAATGGAGACCTACACATATAATTCTTATTGACACAGAAGGGAGATTTGAGCTCTGAACTTCTTTGGAAGCCTCAAACCGTCTTTGCAGCCTAATGACCGAATCCCAACATCTGACTCTGATATTGCAGAGACGGAGTTGGTTTTCTTGTATGAAAAACTACCTACAAATTCCTGATTAGGATGGTTCTTTCCTGTTACCAGCCATCCCTTCAATTAATACAGGATATGAAGGAAATCATTACTATTTAAACATATTTAATTAACAAACAGTAGCACTAAAGAACATTTTTTCTTGTTCCTCTAATGGTTAGAGGAAGACTCTAGTGGTTAGACATAAGGCTCTAATCAAAGAAGATACTCAAAAGAAAACCGTTGAATTGCGTGCATAAGAAATTACTTTAAAAATTTATTGATAAGTTTTAACTTCAAGCTAAATTTCATAAACACAACAGAGTAAATGCCTTCACCCAACATAGCATTTTTATTATCCACTAACAAAACCTTTTTTCTCTTTCCCAGCCCAGACAGTATCTACTGTACTAGTCTAGCTCAAATCAGCACTACATTTGCTTGCTGAAAGCCCCAACCTTTTGCAAAGGACTTGAACCATCAAACTGCATCAAGGACACTGAATCGTACCTCCTCTACACAAACCTTCAGCATGCTTCAGTGACTTCAGAAATGAAGCTCTGAAGCCACAACCTGATACCTAGTACATGTAAAGAGAAGCTTCTCTTCTAGCATATGTATGCAGCAAGTGTGGTGTGAAATCCTCAGAGCAGGAGCAACTTGTACTAGTCATCCACCTTCCCCAGACAAACAAAGAAAGTAAGAGGGCTCGGTGGCTTTCACACCTCTTTATAGCCAAGCACTTGATGAGTTGTGACTCAAGTGCAACTAGTTAGGACAAAGGAATACTCCCATTAATTTCCCTGCATTCTTGATTTGGAAAAAAAAAATAAAAAATCAAGAAGCCCACGGGCTAGAAACGGTGAGTTCTATCAGCCTAGTAGTTTGGAACTCCTCTGTGGGTGCCATAAATCTTGCTATTGCATTCGAGTAGACCAGAAAAAGAACTAATCGGCATTTCAAAGAAAAATGGTGACATCATAGTCAGGCAGGGAGTCAGACACTACATCATATTGCACTGAGACCTCAGTTCAGTGAGACCACTGTATGGAACTTGATGCAAGTATCACCACTCTAGAGGAAATCTCCGAGATTTCCTTCTTGGAGCCAATGTTACAAATCAGAGTGCCAAAAACTTTCGTTGATGCTCTGGTCTTGGCTACATCAGGGTTAATTTGGATAAAGTCCACTAGCAGTAGTATCCATCTAAACATTTTCTTCCACAGCTGCCCTCATTGTGCTACTTCACAGAAAACTCAGCAGAACTGGTTTTCAAAAAAATCAGTACTTTTTAGAAAGGGAAAATAACACCCATAAAGCTAATGTAAGTGTGTGCTCACATTTGGTCATTTGAAGTTAGGTAACACTATAGTTGACTCTGCAGGAATCTCACATTTTATTCCTTCTCTGTTTCAGTTGGGGAACTTCCACCAATGTCAGTGGGTGCTCTGTGCAAAGAGCAAGAATACAGAATATGAGCTTTAGTTGCTTGAATTTAGCTGAAGAGCAAACCTTATGTTCATCCAACCTCTCAATTGTAAGAAGGCAAGTATTCAGCCATGACTAATTTAGGAACTAATTCAACATTAAATTGCAGCAGAATGAGGAAGCAAAGTGACAGCTGTTTAATTAAACTCTAAATCCGATTAGATGGTGTTATCAAGAGAAATCCATGGGAGCCTGAGGTCATGAGAATGGTCCTGTTTACAGGCTGAAAATTCTGTAAGTGGAACTCATAGAATGATGTTAATCATAGCTTAGCAGTAAGGCTTCTCCCTCACACAAACACACTACTTCATGAGTAACAAACCTCTGCTGTAGACCTGAAGGAGTGACACAGAAAAGCCAATTATGTTTTAATTTATTAGGAAAGTTTCTTGAAAAAGTTTGTGGAAAAGAGGCAGTCGGCCATTGTCTACCTTAAAATCAAAATAGTATTTGTCTTAAGGAAAAAGGACAGAAGCAGCAAGCCCTTGCATGCTGTTGACAGCACTTGAATCGGTGGAGACAATGCCTACGCAGGAGAGCTCCAGGAGCTGTACTGTGCTTCTGAATATTGCTCAACCCATCACCCTTGATGAACAGTGACACCTTGCCAACACATTTACAAGAGAAGAAGATGGAGATGGAGATGTGGGAGATATAAAGTAAACTCCACATATGCCAGTTGCAAACACCATAAATAGTCTACTGATGAGCACTAAGTTATGCATCACAAATTTCCAGGGCATCCTACTTAGAGTGATGCACAGAGCTGTACTGAGCTGCAGACAATTGTTATGCTAATTTGCGAGTCTGGTAACACAATGGTTGTAGATTTGAGTTATTAATACTACTAAGATTACAGCTGATTAACAAATAACATTGTTAGGCAGGAGACTCTGTTTATCTACATAATCCTATGATTAGAAGTAAATTATACATTGTACTTTCTGCCAACTGGATTCTCTGACACTCCACATTCACAGACAGTATATACAAGAAGGGAAAGAAGCTGACATTCTGTTTTTAAATTCTTAGCACACACTTCAGAACAGCCCAAAGAGTTTGCATGTTTGAGGACCTCCCTGAGGCAGATTCACTCCATGGCAGGCAGTGGGGCAGAGCAAATTTTGTTGGGCAGATTTTGGTTTGCTCTTTTTTTTTACTTGATTCCAATGCTGTTGGCCCATCACATGTAAATCCTGCTCTGCTTCATTCATCAGTTTACAACATGAGGACTTTTACTTCATGAGTAACATCACATTGCAAAAGAAATGGGGTAATGCCATTAAGCAGTAAAACCAGAGGGGGACAATGCGCTTACTTAATAGCATCTCTCAGTATTCAAACACGGATCCAGATGGAATCCACGTTACTCCATGACTCTAAGGTCCATACTGCCAACGAAAATGTAAACTAATGAACAAATTAACAGTGGTGAAAAAGGCCATTCAAAATCTACGTAAGAAACAGACTTATTCAATAAAAGTTGCCGTTTCTGCAGTCTGTTTCTGATGAGGATAGTAGCACAAAGGATCTCAATGTTTCTTTTGAATGCTAATTCTTTTTGACACAGGACAACACTGTGAGGTATCTTCTCTTCATTAAATCTTTGTTAAATGGCCAAAAATGTACACGGCACAAAAATTAAGGACAATACCTGCCCTGAAGAACAAATAATATAGAAGTCAAACACAGATAAAACATCACCCATGGAAAGACACAAAGTTGGACGTCGGCATTATTCTGTCCCTAGCATGCACAACATTTGTTTGAAGATCTTCATCAACATGATGTCTGTGGGTCTCCAGCAGTCTTAAAGAAGGTAAATGGAGGAAATGTGGAAACAGGGACATAAGGAAGGGATTCAGACTCATATTTCTCACCTCCCAGAAGAGTGGCTTTGACCATCATCAGTACACAGGTAAAGCCCATCAGTGCACAGACTAGGCTGGGGCCCCTCACCCTTTTCTCCTGGGGCTGGACCACTGCAAAGAAAACAGTGGCAGGTTCCCGGGGCCAGAAGGAGAGAAAACAAATGGCACTCAGCTGGGATGGGAATGTCCCGGGCCCAGCACAATCTTCCCTGTAGTTTTTGTGAACCATGTAATTTATCACAAAGATCTAAGTGTCTTTGCAAAATGGGAACTCAGTGTTCTGCAAATGCAATACCTTTTTAAGCAATGATCTTGTCTCTGTTTAGTTTCCATATTGAGATAAATCTTAATTACTGGCCCCTTACATTAGCGACAAACCGTTCCATGTTCTTCCCTGCTTGTACAGTTTTCAAATGACCTGCTAGTGGAACTTTTGAGTCCTGATAAATTGCACTCTGCAGACAGAAAAGGGGAATGTAGAATATATTAACAGATAAGGATGCAGAAAAATATCTTTGGATTCTTGGATGACTAATCCACACTTTCCTTGCAGTGAATCTACCCTGTTACCATTCGAACGTGCAAAAGGGAACATAGCCAATGATTACTTTGATTTAGCAGATGCAGGCTGTACTGCTAAATGTAACTCTATCATCACTCAAAAGTGAGCATGTCTTTTAAAAAGTAAGAAGAGACTAGAGCAACTGAACAAAATTAACCACGCCTTTAATTGCTTGTTCTGTTTACAGTTAGTGATGTAAAATGATGGAAAAATGCTGAAAACCCATTAATCAGACCTGTGTATTGGTACGAAGGCCATTTTGACTCCAGGTCAGATACAGAGGTCTGGACTCTACCCAGATTATTACGACAACAGGATCTTACTTCCTATTGTTTGTAATTTTGAATTAAAAAGTAAAATCTTATCACACCCTGTTTTATAATAAGGACGAACGGTCCAAAAGGACAGTGAGAAAGATTCTGTTTCTAGCTGTGAGCTAATGAATGCCCTTTCTTCAGAGCTTATATGGCAATTATACTAGCAGACAAGGTAGCTTTCTGTGATCTGCTGAAGAGGGATAACCAATCTCTGCCTCTTCATTTCCAGTGTGTTTGAAACTAGGTGGAATGAAGAAACTTTATGAGCCAGTAGGTCCAGAACTGTGTAACTCCTCTGAAGGTCCTGTCACTTCTTCCACTTCTGAACAACTGAGAATTAAATTCAGATTTCTTTTAACAAATTTGTTTCAGAAGTGAATATTTACTTTACTGTATTTGTTATACCAAGTTTATCATATGCAGTTCACAATACCAATTCAAAACTTGACTTTGGAGCTGTAACAGTTTGCCACAGGCACTGAGACTAACCAAGGAATCTTATTTCCTCTCCCCTGTGGAATCAGGATCCAAGTGCTTCCATTAATATTTCTACCAGTAAAGTTCCATTGCCTGAATATCAATGCTACTTGTTTTTATTATTTCTATAAAAGTAACCCCATTCTGACTCCACGTGAAAGTTGGATGTCAATACGCTGAGCAGTGACTGTAGTAAGAGACTCTTTCTACACCAAGCAGGAAAAAAGAGCAATCAGATCAACTGATTCTCAGCACATCTTGGTGAATAACTGATTCTTGTTTTCTGAACAGATCTAGAAATGAGGAAAATCATTCCCGCACCATCTGACACAGCTTGGTGTTGGTTTTCTTGCTGAATAAAATACTTTAAAAATATTGAAGTGTTCTAGTTTTCTTTCTATTTTATTTTCCAAAAACATTTGTGGAAACATATAGCCTCAATGTTATATCAAAACAAAACAAAAAATCAAATTACTTTTATTTATAACATATGGACCCCCAAATACCACTTTGGCTAAATGGGTCTTGATTTGACCCCTTATGACTCTCCTAATTTTTTTACATATAAAACCTTTGTTTCGTTTTATCTTAAAACCTGTCTTTACCTAGCATAGAGCAAGGTGGAATGAGAAACATACGGTCCTTTTCCCACAGAGAGCATGGATTCAGTTAAAGCAATAATTACTGACTCCTTAGGGAACCTGCATCCCTGGAGGAGCTTAGAAGATGTAGATACCTAAATTGTGAGGGATCAGTCTAATTATCAAGTATGTTGGAGAGGCATTCCCTATAGCAGCAACAACCAGCAAACCTTCTGCAAGGAAAGAGATTCCCTGATGACTGCAGACAGCGATTACAGTCTCTGAAACTCCCTCCTTCCACCTGGCACAAGAACGGTTACACTGCTTGAATCAGGCAGAGTAACATGCTTGGCTCACACACAACAGGGTATTACACTTGCATTCAACGCTTCTTTTGAATGAATCAAGTCCTCAAGAAATAACTTCAAACCTTCCCTACTACCCTAAATTACTCCGACAAGATGATCTTATTAGATAATCTAACCCCCTAGGTGATGGAAAATGCAAATTAATAAGGACATCAAATAAAATCAACTGAACATTTTCATGCTTGATTGTGTCTTCCTTTACCATCCTAAAAGCTGTAAATGTGCATAGTTTGTCTTTTTTAAGTGTTTATCATAATCAATGTGTATCAACAGTGACTGAGCCTCTGGCTGGGGGCCTCTCTGTTTTGTAGGACCTGTGACATTAAATTCAATTACGTACAGCTCACTAAAAAACCAAGTATTATGCTAAAGCTGTCTCTGTTTCCTGTTGACTAGAACAGATATGTCAGGATCCAGTGGCCAATGCATATTTTCAAAGAAAGATGGTATTTCCTGCTGTGTGGAGGAAGAGTCTGTAACTGAAAATTACTTCAAAGCAAACAATTCTGGAACCACTTAAAACACAAAGTTTTAAGGACAACTGTAGGAGATGGGAAGCAGAAGCCCACATTTCACCTTTCTATAACCACTTAAAATACAGAATAAGGACATAAAGGTGACTGGAGAAGATAGGAAGTAGAAGCCCACATTTTATTTCTCTATACTTAGGCATAAATGAAACAACACCCCATATTTTTTAAAAGATGTGTATGTGTAACACAGGAAACTACCTGCTCCTCTTTGTGAAATTTCATTCCTTACTTTCAGTATTTTGCTAAATTGACTTAGAAATGAAAGCACTTACATAGGAGAAACATTATCCAGAGAGAAAAAACTATAGTTATGGGTTGAAATGTGAGTGATTACCTGAGATATTGCAACTCCAGCATCATTATTGGTTATTTTGAGCATAGAAAATGCAAACGGATGAAAAGCTGCAAAGTGACAGGTTAAAAGCCCTTATTTTGAGACCAACATACTTGAGAACCATCACTGCTGTTGTTTCTGAGCATTGCTAGTTATGGATATAAGTATACTTACAGATACTTATAAATATACCTGATGAATAAAAGCAATAAACTGTCCTAAGTTCTCTTGAAAACGTATGTTTTTATACATTTAAGCAGTGCATAAATTATACATATTTCATCTAGAGTAGACATATGACAACAACTGCAATACATACTCATACATATAATTTTGTGTCTAACAAGCACTCTCAGAAGAGTAGCCACGTGCTTGGAAAATAGAATGCAGAGAAACCTATTAAGAGCAGTGACTGTAGCTGCTTACAACATTGTCAGGAAAGGATAAATATTTGCTACAGATACCAAAAGCCGTGCCAATAAAATGGCCTCAGAAACTGCAACACATTCTATCCTTTGTAATCACAAAAATAGGTTTTCATTTACTCAAATATCTAAGGAATAATTGTCTGAGAAAGCCTTCAGCTATGATAAACACCTCATGTTTTCTCCATTGCTGAATGGTCCTATTAAGTTTATCACAGATGGGAGTGGGAATATTGATAAAGCCTGAATGGAAGAGGAAGGCAATAGCCACCTGGTGATCTTATAATGGAATAGTTCATGGATGCTTAAGCAGCCGTGGATGGAGCTACATAATATTTTCTTGCTGAAATAATTTCCTGACTTATAGTTCTCTTTTGTTGCAAAATGACTAATACATGACATTTGTCAATTTAAGGGCATTTTCTGGGCTCAAGATCTGTCATTTACTTTCTTTTTTGATGAGTCTGAGGAAGTTATTTGGAAATGGACCCCCAGTTAGACTGGGTTTGCTCCACCATTAGGCAGAACCAGCACAGCTCTGGTGATGTCTCCGGTCTGTGACAACCACGGGAATAGAGCTGGTAGTAAAAAGACAATTTTCATTAGCAATTTGAAATTCTTCCCATGTTCATTTCAATTAAACCTGCGGCCCTGTTATATAGTTGGCTATATATATCTATAATAACATTGCTGTAATAGCTGTAATCAATAGACAGTCGCAGATTGAAAATATACAAGCATATTAGGACACATGCATGAATGCACACACAATTACACGCTATATGTATATATGTGAATAATCTATATGCACACAAATACATACACAACTATAATAGAAACAGGATTATGAGGCATTCTGTGTTAATAGAAGCCACATACTTGATTATAGACAGAGGCAGTACTTTTGATTTTATATATAACACATTTCTATCCCAGATATTTCTTGCTGTAAATATTTCGCAAATGTAACTTTTTCAAACCTGACCCTGCTGAGATCAACAGTGATTTTGCCAGTGGCTTCAGTAAGGCTGAGGTCCATTCTATCAAGCATTATGGAGTAAACCCTAAAAAGTCCTTCCTAATGTGCTTTCCTTTAGTCAGACCCAAGCACTTCTATAAACCTCTGCTGACTTCCACCTGAAGGACTGCAGTCCTACCCCTCAGACAAAACTGACTGATTTAATTGGCTGTCATGCTATAAGATATGACAGATAAAAGGTGTCTTCCACCACTGAATAATGATCTGGATCATAGTGATACTTTTGTTGTTCTAAGTTTATCCCTTCACACGTTGCAGATGTTCACTGTGGTCGATATGAAACCAGCATTATCACTGACACGGGTGGAGCCTGTGGAGACATACTGTATAACGGCAGCACAAAGTCATGCTGGGCAGCAAAGATGGAAATCTTGATGTAGTTTCTGAATGATGGGAGTCAAGAACAGCTTAAAGAAGCCTTACAGTGAGGGCCTGATGTTTACAAATTCTTATGTACACTTTTTATTTGCTTCAGTTTGTAGTGCTGTATTGTTCAACAGTAGCAGGAAAAGCTGTCAAGAAAGTATAGTTTGAGAAATTAAACTGTACACTGAAGATATCCACATAGTTATAGACAAAAAAAAAATGGCATTTTTGGGGACATGCTTCACAATAGATCCAAGTAACAATTTGCAGCTCTGGGAAAAGACTGAATTGTCTAAAAACAGAGTGCCATTTACATGCTATTAGGTATCATGCCTAGCCTCCAGATGCTCTTCCATAAGGGCACAGGTCTCCTGTAGGTCCTGTGTCATACCTGGTAGTCCTGGATGGATGGCTTAGACTCTACAGCATCTTTCATGGTATTAGACACCTTCTTTGTTCTTCAGCTCCCCATTTACAGACGGGCTACCGTCCTTACTCCATTTGTTTACAGTAGAAGTAGAAACTCTTTTACAGTCAATGAAAATATGGTGCCTACTATAACCCACTCCTGGAATTTCAGGTGGAGCCTCCAGATTCTGCTGAATACGAACCAAGTTTTCTATAGTGCTACAAGCAACACTGATGATGGATAAACTGTTCAGTTTGGAAAATCAAGGGAGAATCTTATCTAGCCTGACTGTTTCAACGGAACGGCACAGCACCGATCACAGTGCGGGGTTGCATGCACTCTATAGCTGGGGTGAAGCAATTTTAAATGCTTTATGCACTTTAAGGATTAAGTCCCAAGGACAATTTCTTGTTTTAAGTAACTGGGGTATGGCATGATACACCGATGATTTTTATGGCTGCTGTGGAGGGTTGTGAACTTGTTTTATTTGTGTAGATTAATATGTCATGGATTATTAATGAGTTACTTTCTCCTTCTAATAGGCAGTATTCATCTTCTACAAGTTCCTTAAGGTCCTCAATTTTGGGCTGTGGAGTGCACATGAGCACTTGGCTCAAGTTTGTGGATGTCAGAACTCTATTTAAACCACAGTGGAAGTGAAGCAGGCAGCTTCTGCCGAATTACTCAATTTAATTTAGTCTATTTTGAAATCAGCAAGAGAAAGTTTCTACTTGCTCTTTTCTTATTTTGGCTATACAGTTTTAATTTTCAACAAGTAAAATCTGTAACAAAGACACAACAGAGATTCTTATGAAACTGCTATGAAAAAGTAGTAATAAAAATGCAGAAAATAGTCACTATTATTTCCTATCCTTGCCCCTAGATTATTTTTCCTTTTCAAATAGTTTATTGATTTCACTGACTTCATAGCAGGTCCACATAAGCAAAGCACATAGAGGGCAGGAACAAGATTATTGCATTAATGAAAGCAGATACTGTACAGACATCAGAAACTTACTGCAGTTAAAAAGATGAGAGAGTGACACAGGAAAATTAAATTCTTGATCAGATGCATGTCTAACAGACTGGTAGACCTTATAATATATAGGAACTAAACCCAGCATATATCTAGAAGGAGGCAAAGTAAATATTTGAAGTATGTATAACCACAGATGCAATTTTTTCCTCCTTACTCAAGCAGAAACACGTTTTACCTTCAGGGCTTGCTTTGCAAGAACCACTTAAAACGAGGTTCATGGCTAGAGGTTCATGGCTAGAGAAGCATCCTTGAAATAGGTTGCTATGATCATTGTATAAGTCAGTGATACGAAGGACAAAGGGATCAAATCCATTTGTTTAAAGCAGTATTTTATGTGTTAGTATATGGTCACTGGAGCAACCACAGTGACCAGTATCTTTATCTGAGCATCTCACAGCAACTTACAACACTGAAAGAGGCTTGAAAAAATATTTGTGTGCCTGAAAGCTTGGCTGTTTTTTCTAACTCTATTGTATGGCCTCATAAAAGACATTACCTCTAGCCACAAACCTTGCTTCACTTATATTTTTACCCCTTAGTACTAGAAAAACATTGCCAGTATTGAGCAGGGGAGACTGGCATTCATGTTTAAGCAAGGAATTTTCCTTTATAAAGAATAAGCAGTACAGAATGATCCTGTAAGCCAAATACTTACATTTTAACATAGGAAATATTAACTACTGTCTCCACTTTAAAGATGAGTAACCTGCTGTGGACCTGAGTGTTGCCAAAGATCCAAGAGAGGCAGAAACTAACTCCAGACATGTGGCTCCTGGTCCTTCAGACAATTCCTATTTTTGCATATCAGAGTCTCCCAGTGCCTAATGAGTAGTCTGTAATTTGAATGAGGTAAGAGCAGTAAGGAGGAATTACTGACTCTCAGATGACTTATTTATTACCACACGAAGCTCACTCCTGAAGCTTCCAGGCATTCTTAAAACATATGCTGCAGGATACCTCGTGCCAGCTGGCAGCTCCACCGTTAGTCACTGCTTTTCAATGCTTGCAATTGACGTTTTGTCCCAGATCCAGAATCTAAAACATAGTCTTCTCTGCTGGCTCAATCGAAGCTTCAAGCTGTATAAAAACTTCTCAGTATTGGCACACAGGCACGTAGTCCCCTATACAAAATGATTCCAAAGTACATCCAGGTCTTAGACTGATCGCTTTGGTTTCTGCTGCTGACATAATCTATGCAGCAGGAGGCTTTCTACCTTCTGTTAGCTCTCCAAAATGAGAACTCAAGATCACAAAGAGGTTATAGCAAGCCTTTTGGTTTTCACTCAATTGTGTACTGTTTCAGAACACAAAAAGAAGAGAATTCACCTTTAAATCACACAAGGTGATTTTGTCCACATGCTCTTTCCCCAGAAACATCCTGGTAAAATCTGGTTTATGCAAATGAAAGTGTTACGCCAAGGTAAAAAATTTCCACATTAAAGAAAAAAAGAAAAAAGAGATAAAGTAGTTCTCCTTGGAATGGCATATTGAGAGTAAAACTCAATAATGAACATGAAGTAGTTTGGGGGTAGAAGGTATAGATAAATGGGCTACGGTGCAGAACCATACTATACGTAAGCACATTATGTGGTGCAGTAACACACTGGTGCGTTTTTCAATACTGAATTTACAGGCTAGTGTTTCCCTCTATCATTTTCTGAAACTCCCCACTGAACTTGAATTATTTTTTTATACGTATTTATTTTAATCAAAATACTCATTTCACAACCTCCAAAACATGCACAGCTCTGGTCCTATAGGGCCTTGGAGAGCAGAGTACAACACAGTCACTAATCCTGATAGTGACAGTCAGCATTCAATATTCAACTACTGTAATTAATAAAACTGTGCTGTTGCTATTTTTCACTAATAGAGGATTTCCAAAAGCAAATTGCACCAATAAATTACATCATTACAGCCTATATTATCGTTCTATGAGGTAACAAATCTTGCAGAAAGGCAATCAGCTTTGCTAGAGAAAAAAATACAGAGGACAAATCAGATGACTAGGACCTGATTAAAATTAATGTGTTCCTTTTTTTTCCATTTGCTTGCTGAAATTCCCTCTCTCACCAACGTGCTGGCTTGGTGATGCTCATGTTACAGTGCTGATGTTCTAAATACTAGGCATGACTTGTTTCTGAGGGGAAAAACAATCTTGATAGGTTCCCTGTCTGTGCTGACTTACATTGTCAGGCCCTGCAGTTTAACTGTGGTCTAAAGCACACACCACAGCAATGGGGCCCCTGCCACACTGTAGAAGTTTTGGTCTGTTCATTCATTTAGCATATGTACTTCAATCTGGAGAGCTCAAGCATTGCAGAAAGACCTTTGCATACAACCCCTCTAGCTTAGCAAAGCAGGTTTTGTTAGTCATCCAAGCTTTGGGGCGGTCTTGGTACCCTTCTGATACCAGGATTATGAACAGACCTAATCCCATCACCACTGCTGCTCCCCATGTCTTTATAGCAGCTGCTGCACAGGCAAAGAGAAAGAGGCAGAAGCACGGTGATAGCCTCCTCCCCAGGACTGTCCTCGGCTTTAGTGTTTTATCTCCCTCAAGCAGAACTACTGAGTTTGAAATACAGATTCCTAATGAATTCCATGACAAACATCCTCAGTGATGAGAGTTTGGCTGGATAATGAACTGTAAACTGAAAGCAGGGTAAGGCAAACATGCATCTAATAGCAAACTGAAGGTGAAAAGTTGCTGTTTTTTTCAATGCTTGCGGTAGCTCATTATAACACTGGGGCTTATAAAAGTCCTGGTGAATTTTTTCTCCCCATGCTCACTCATTATCTTCCATTAGAGTAAAGCATCTTCTTGTTGTCTAGATAGTTTCACTCTCCAAGCTGGAGCACCTCAGGACCTCATTAATTAGAATCCAGCCTAAAGAATTCATAATTCTGTTAGGTGAATATTTCACCTGATTGCAAAGAATGAGGTATTCCCCAGAAATATTAAGGGTCTCTTTACAGATCAAAATCATCATTAGAAGCTGCCAATTAAGAGAAATTGTTCCTGTTTTTCAATACAGGTCACAGCTAATCCACTTAGGCTCAAGCAGACTGAGAAACTGCTGTGTTTGCAAACATACCTGGTCTGCTCTGGCAGACTCTGTTCAGCCTGTCACCTCTTTTAAGTGACCGCATGAGAAGGTGGAGGTCATTTACTCTCTAGGGTAAACAACAAATGTTTGTTGTCTGGAATAAGTCTGGACAGTGCCTGGACTTGTACTTATCAGTTAAGACAACTGATTGTTAGCTAAAGCTAATGAGAAAGCACTAATTTAGATGAAAACTTTCACAGGAGAGGGCATAATCTAGCAATCAAGACTGCTGAGTTCAATTCCCTTTCCAGGTCTGCCAGCACCTCACGAATAAAGTCGTTCCATGTGCTTCCATCTCCCTTTACATTTCTTCCAAGTTCTCCAAAGCAGAGGTTCAGTGCTGCAGGAGATGCAGAATCAGGCACAGCATTTGCCTGCCATCATTGGCCACGGGTGAACTCTGGTCAAAGTCTGAATTCCTTAACACACACACCACAGTCTTACAAATTAGCGATTTCTCTGCCTTTAAATTCCAGTTCTGTTTCAGCTGCAAACTTCTGCAGAATATCAGCCTCTGAAATTGGACTCCTGCTCCTGCTGAGAAGTTCTTCTCTCCCCTCCATCATCTGATCTGGCAATGAAGGTAGCAGAGGAGGGCACACAGGGTGAATACAGTCCTTAGCAGCTACAGCATCAAAATCCACAGCCCCAGCATGTCCTTCTCAAGCACTATCATCTAGGTCCAGAGCTCACTTTTTGCTGGCTCATTACTATGGCTCTGCATGGTCTCTGCCCACATGTGTGTGGCAGCTGTGAAATTGCCTTTATGGGTATGTTAATCAGAATTATAATCAGCTGTCATTTCAAATATAAACTGTTATTTAAGATGTCTTCTTCTGATGGAGCAGTATCACAAACCTGAACCAATACTTAAAGCAGTCCCCAAATCATGCCCAATAAATCATGAGAACGAAGGAATCTCCAGACTTCACATTACACAATGCGGTGCATGGACCAATACCAAAATTATCTGTAGCAAAATGGGAACTTGATTCAGGCTAACTTGCAATGCTGAAATCAGTGTAGAAGCATCTGGATATCTCCATGCAGCCCTGCACTGTGCCATGCTGTCAGAAGAAAGAGCCCATGACAGTACTCTTCTAACATGCACAAGTGATCAGCATCAGGCATGGACTGGCTGGGGGATCTCGAATCCCTATGCCTGCTATGTTAGGACAAAAGTGGGATCCTGTGTCCCAGTGTCAGCTATGCTGTCCTTCCTTTCCCCATGAATGGAGCTCAGTTTCATCCAACCTTGAAGAACACCTTGACTTTCATCAGCTTGGCTTGCAGACTGAGAATTTTCTAGAGGTTTCTGACTTCTCTGCCATTTGTCTGTGCTGCATTTAGTGCTGTGAGACACTCCTCTTCAAGGGGAGTATTTAGGTATTACCACAACACCAAGGGTCCAATCATTGAGTTGCTGGCTGTCTCACTGCATGCTCTCATTGTTCTGCAATTTTTCATTTGGTTCACAGGATTTTTCTCCTGTCGAGGATGTGAAGCATATATATTAAGCCTCATATTAATATCTCTCTACTACAGGCAGCAAAATTACCAAAGAAAACGAGAAGCTCTCTACATGGCAGAGATTTTTAAAAATGTGGAAGCTAACCGACCCCGTCTCTCCTCAGCATTTTAAAAATCTCAAAGTAATCCATTCAATAGCATTGTTAGATATGAGGGATGCTGGAAGAGGAAATTACACATACTGTTGTGCTGCATAGAAAATGACATACAACTTGATCCAATGGAAAAATTATTTCCAGCCAGCTGAGGTAGCCTTATTGATCCATTCTCATATCCTGCAAAAGGTAGGACTGAATGTGGCTGAAGTAAAGAAAAGGAAAACAGAAGCTAAAGGCAAAATTGCAGGGGTTGTAGAAATGATGACTGGGACTTAAAAAGGCACTGTTAAATTGAGCCATTTTGAATTCTTTATGTTGTCTGCATTTTCTGACCAATTTAAGATCAATGAAGAACAGTTTATCCTTTTTTTGCTTTTGTTTCCTGATGGGCAGATAACAAAAAAGCCAATTCCTAACAGATAAGGTTAATCGATACTCATTGCTAGTCACAGCTCAACGCACCATGTGACATGGCCAATTTATAAGCAGGTATGCAGGCTCCTGAGTTCATCTGGTATAAATATAGAGCAATGACACAAATTTTAGTTTATCCACCATAAATCTAAAGGAAGGAATGCTATCCTCACTTAAACAATTGTAACCTGCCATGATGGAAATCGTAGGCATATAAGTGATCTTGCTTATTACTGCTACTCCCTGAACACCGTAAGTTTGTAACTCTGGTCTTTCATGCAGAGCACTGTCTTGCAACTGAACTCTAAAACTCTTGACTTCATGGCATTATTTAGGGCTTCACAGTTGATTTCAGTTGTCCCAGTTAGTGCTAATAGTAATAGGACAGTTTTTCATCAAATAAACTTCCTTCAACTCACAGTATTTATTTGATGTGATTCATAATTACATTATCTGAGACAATACCTGCCAGCTGAAAAGTTTGATACATAGATTATCTGTTCGTTTGTTTGTGATAAGCAAATCAGGAAACGGATGTGTTTATATAGCCTCAGATTTTATCTTCTGGAAAGCTCCTCAGTGCCTGTTGCCCCTGCTTCATTCAAGACTGAAAGATTAACAGGAGTGACAATTATGCACTTCTGTGACCTTGAAACAGATAGAGCTTTACAGTGTGAAGTCACAGACTGTGCAGTGACGAAAACTCTGTTTATTTAGGTCCATATTTTAAAACGGTATTACAAGGGCTTCATTACAATGAATTACTTTAAAAAATCTTTACCGTGGGGAATGGCATACATAAACGTGTACATAAAAAAACCCATCACTTTGGGAGCTAAATTTTTGATCTGTGCTTTAATGGAAAGCAAGTTAACAAGCATGCACAAGAACGTCAAAAAGTGTTTTTTGGCTGAGTCACAGCTCCACATCTTAGATGTCCTTTCACTTACTTCTGCAGCAGAACTGTCAATGCACTGAGTTCTGAATGTAAAGAAAGGTAGCCACAAACCAAACACTTCCTAATGAAACAACTTACCACTGAGCAAAAAGTATGTGTGGAATAATACTGCCTAATGAGAAGTCGAGGAGAACTTGAGCTAGACATTATTGCTGGGTGTGCCAGGGTACTCTACATAAAAACTCTGAATTTGGGATTAACCAGCAGTTCACAAGGTGCTATTACACAAGGAAAATAATGCAGTTTACACCAGTAGAAAGGCAGGATGTGTAGAGACAGATTGTATCTTTTATTAGACCCGCTGAGAAAAGACAAACTTCTGAGCACGAGGCATGAAACAGCAGCAACAGTCTTTAAGAAATGCCTGACAGTCGTTCCAACTTCCATTTGCTTGTAAGCAGTTATCAACGGATTATAGAGTCTGATGAATGACACCTGAAAGACCCACTGAAAATTTAGTATCAGTGTTATTTTAAAGAGGAACAATGGATGAGCAAGTTGCACAGCCTCCCATGGTGACAAATGTCTTTTGGAGTAAATTCAGACTAGAACTCTCAGAATAGACTCCTGACACTGGGTTTATGCTTCAGCACTTTAAATACCTGAATTTCACGCAAGTCACAGTTAGAGATAAACTACTTCAGGAGTGTATCCTGCTGTCGAAGGACTACTACTTCAGTTCCATAGTTCAGACCCAGAAGGTCTTGCCGAAATATCAAACCATTGATTCCCCATCTTCCTCCCATGATGGAGTTCTCCTTTGACATTAATGTGCCTTACTGGCATCAAACAATGAACTGATACACAGGTATTCTACCTTGTTCTATCCCAAAGAAAAATCCAATAGTATTAAAAATATGTATTATCCATTTAAAGCATGAAAAGAAATCTCTTCCTAAATTTCCTAAAACATGGTCTCATGTTGAACACAATATAGACTTCTGTGTGATTTATGTGTGTGTGCATGCCACAAATGTGAACAATTTTGGGTTTGCTGTTTAATCTAGTCAAGTGGCAAAATCAATATAGTTGGCTACATTTCCTCATGACAGGATAGAAATTTGAGGAAGATATGGAAAGTAAGTTAAGCAACCTTGTACACCTTAATTGGCAAGTTCTGAGGTTACCTGTGATTAATTGAGGAGGTTTTCAAAAGCAGCTTAGCAGATAATTAATTAAGCTCCTACGAAAGCACTTTCCTAATTGATCCTGCAACAAGTAACATGAAATAAAAAAAATGTCAGAATAGGGCACAACTCAGACAGTAGATTTTCTTTACTGGAAGATTAAATCTTTGGGGTAGATTTTTCCTGTCAGCAGACAGTGGGATATATTTTCTCTTTTGCCTTAAGAAATCTTTTTATTTTCTTATTTAACTCTCCTACTTGATGAATTTTACCATCTCCAGTTTCTGTAGCTGTAGTATTTCACAGCTGTTGTGATTTAAGTGAGTCAAGAGATCTAAAGGAGGGTTTGTGTGCCTGAAAGAGCATCTATCTTTCTCCATCTGTATCAGATGGTCTAATAAATGACATTACCTCTTTACAAATCTTGCCTCAGTTAATTACTGCTATTCAATGATGGAAATATAACATATAAATTTAATCTTATACTTTGAGTGAGACATATAGAATCTCATATAGCCTGCATGAAATATTTTTTTGAGTGGACGGTTGCAGCAAGTGCCATACTCAAGAGTTTGCAGCAGTGTTTTGGTAGTGAGAGTACTACATATGTCTGACCAGGACCTATTTTTGTAGCATTACTCCCCACAGTACTTACTTAAATAAAAGTCTGGTATGTGAGAGCTAGAAAGCAACATAATCAGTTAGAATTAATTTTTTCTAACTTTTCTGTCTCATTTTTCTATCTAAATACCTTAAAGGCTGATATGTCCTCCAAAATTACTCAGATTGATTAACTTCTGAGCTCAGGAAAAAAAATATACTTACCTCAAATTTACATCTCATTTTTTTCTGGGAAAAAGTTATTACGCTTATTCTCAGCCCAGTAGTTTTGATCTTTCTTGCTCCCTTTGTTTCACTGCAGCGTTCACTGTAGCAGCATCGCTGCATTGTTGTTTCTCACTTGTATAGACTATTTAGTGCAGTAGTTAGGCACATAGAATGCAGACTCTACTAAAACCCTCTCTTTTGACTGTATGATGAATTTCCATTGATTTTTCAGCAGCTGTATCCTACCACTTGCTCCGCTGATCTGAGTCCTATAAGACTCTCTTAAAATTCCAGGTTCAGTTCTTACTGACAATGTTGATTCTTTTCTCTCTTTCATTCCAAAATACTGTAGCAACAATTGCACTAACCTTCTGAAGACCCACTTGTTTTTCATCTTACTACTTTTCTGTAACGTAATCAGGCATAGGGCAATAAAAGATACATGATCTGTCCTGCTTCATAAGTATGGAATGGCTCACATGAGACATGCTTTACTCTGTGAGTCAGAGATAACCTTTATGTTATACTCAAACCAAGCAAAAGTTTGCTGCTGTCATCCTCAAAAGACTGACTAGGATGCCCATCAGACCAATGGCAGAGGCTCAACCAGACCCTACATCCTAATCCAGTACAATATGTTTGGGCAGCTCCTTCTTTCTCTTTTTTTGGCCATCTTTAAAAATTCTGAATGACAGATTTTACTTTTGATGTTAGCAGTTTTGCTGTAGGAATACTTAAATTAACTCCATGCTTAAATTAACAAAATCTACTTTACCCTCTAGAGGATTATGAAACCCACTTGCTGATAAACACTGAGATCTAATTTCTATGCACAAGAATGCGCTGTTGCTTTACAGTGTGTAGTTGAGATAAAGACTGTGGTCTGACTTCTCAGGAGATGCAGTATCACCCTCTCTCTTTTCAGTGTGACTCTTGTTTCTGAACAGGAGAACTGCCAGGTAATCAGCTCAGCTAGAGATTAATGCCTAAATGAAGAAAGCACCCTGGCTAGATATGCAGTGCTAGCTAACAGAAAACTCTGAAAATTCCCTTTATCTACTAATATCCTGCTAGCAAAGCCAATTTTGCATTGGTGTCCCATCCAACTGGATTCTGTTAACACATATAGTTTGGCTCCAGCCAAGTGTTATCACAAAGTACAGAAACGAGATAAACAAACTCAAGAAAGCTTTGCAAAGAGAAAGGTTTAATGATTTCACTGTTTGAATCCTTTACACAACCCAGAGTGCCTAATGGTACATCTGTTAGGAATAAAGGATCTCATCTTACATGATTTATACAATGCTAAATTCATTCGTGTAGACCTCCATTTCTTAAAGGAACCCTTGCAAGTAGATTAATTTTGATCTAGAATAGACACAAGTCTGCAAGTAAATCTTGAACCTTCTATGCAAGTGCAAAGGCATTAGACGCTGATATGAGATATTAAAAACAAATCTTGATTCCCTCAGATATAGAATACAGAGAAGCAGCTGATGAATTCTTTCAAGAAATGAACAAGAAGATGTTGTCTGTCTGTAGGTAGATGTCCATCATTTGGTACTGGAAGGCATCTATCCCAAAATAAAATCTGACTACAAAAGCTTTCCTTACACACACTCTCAAGTCTTCAGAGGACAGATGCTACAATATGTATTCCCTGTTCAACTCCACAGGTAATGAGGACAATTATTTCCCTCTCAGATTGGGAATGTAGCACAGGCTTTCTGCTGACTTAACAGACTCTGCATCAGGAAATTGCTGGGCATGACCTCATTTGATATGAGCAGCAGTTTTACTCTTCAAAGGAGAATATATTGAAGACTAGGACTTTCAGAAAAATCATATTCATCTAATTATCTGCTGCAAACCACTGAACACTGTTCGAAGAAAAGACTGCCAGAATTTCACCACCAAGACTATGCACTGCACAGGCAAAATTCACAGGTGGGATGGATATGTCTAACTCTTCTTCCAAATCCTGAGCTCTAACATTGACTAATGGTAGCATGTGCAGTTCCTCTATTAATTGCTGCTCAGTCCTGTTCTAGGTAGCCAGCAGCTTTGTGCTTCTCCCTTTCCTGAATTTTTTAACTCCGTGCCTACTTCACCTGTAAGCATGGAAAAAGTTTTCAGCATGTACCTAAATCCCACAGAAAATAAAATGCCTATCTAAAAACAGTGCACCTGAGATGATGGAGACTCCAGTGAAATTTCTTGTTTGCTTAACTCAGAGCAGGAATTTAATCCTAGGTTGTTCACTCTCAGGAGAGGGCCCTAACTGCTAAGTCTCAGTGCTCCTACTGTCCCAGCCTTGCTTTGCAGAAATAATTGCATCTTCAGTGGGCCAGAGGAAGAGAAGGAGACACTGCTTCCACAAATCACATTTGTTAGCCTTGTAAAGACAGGCAATGGGTATCATTTCATGGGGAGGTAGGTAGCCCACAACTGGTGCTGTAACACTGAGCAGAACAAGTAGATTTTAACCCAAGGCATTTTTCTACATGAAAGTCTATACTTCATTTTTCTTAAACATATTATTTAGGTTATTATTATTTTCTGTTTCTTCCTTGAAACCACAGGTTCTTACACTATTAGGGAAACAATCGGCAAAATTAGTATCAGTCTCAGCCTACTAAGGACCGAGCAACTTAGGCTTTAGCAGAAGGTGCTGGAGGCCCTCTAAAGTTGCTCTACAGCTTACAAGTTCAAGGCATGTAATGGCAATTAGAAGTGGGAAGGTAAATCTACTTGGCTTTGTGTTACCAGCTGGTAGCCTGGAGGGAACCATGCATGACAGAAATTCAGGATTTAAAGTCCGAGAGAGATTTTTAAAGTGGCAGCATCCCTTTCCTCTGTGGTAAGTTTGTAAGAAAGAAATTGTGTGATGTGTACAGACCATTAAATGAGGGCAGGATTTTAGCAAGTAGTCCTATATGGCTACAAAATGGGGAGGCAAGGCAGACAGCACTCCTTTGCAAGTCTGTCTCAGGCCTGGTATATATTTTCTCAGACCACATACAGATCGGATGGAGCGACATGCTGAAACAGTTTCTTACCATTGCCAATGGAACAATTCCAACAAGATCCTTCTGGCAGATGAAGATTTCAGACAAGGTTATGTCTGTTGTCCCCTTCCGAGGGTATTCCACCTGCCAGGTGATGGGCTGCGTTCCAGAAAGGCTGCTGAAACTGGCTATTTCAAAGTTCATCTGCACGACCTCATTGAATAAACTGTTACTTCTGAAAAGAGGAAAACAGGGAAAGGGAAGAGCTATTACTTTCACTGAAGAAGGCAAATGAAGTGAATCGTATTAGCTACTGGAAAATGCAGCTATTTATATGCAGATATAACACAAGGCCTTTTCCAATCTATAACTTCTTCAGAGCATACAAACTGGAATTATTCAAAATGGGTCAGCTGCTCTTAGTATGAACACTACTTGGAGGGATAAAATCCAGGATATTGTATCTGATGAAAGCAAGATACACTTATTCCATTACATGTTTTTTATGATTTTGCAAGTATGATTCAACCCTGCTGCAAGATGGATTTGACCCCGATCAACCAAAGTTAAGTCCAGTGCAGCTCATGAAGACCGAAGAGCCCAGAATTAGCACAGTCAAAAAGAAAACCAAGATTCATTATATATGTCCACCATCAAAATCACATAAATCCATAGCAAAGAAACTCAGTGCAACTGAAGTTCACGTATGCCACAGGAAAGCCGTTAAAAAAGTTAACAAGATTAAATAGCAGAATGTCTAGTCTAAACTTAGAGGTATGCTCTGGAAATTAAAAACCCGGGCAGCTGAGACCAAATAGAAAGAACAAAGCAATGGCAGGTAAAACATACTATGAAGTCAGGAGTCATAAGAGAATTTGAATAACCAATATGAAAAGACATGCTGAGATTCTTTCCCTCACATTAAATTTCTTTGACTACATCAGAAATAAAAAGAATATATGAAAGAAATTTGCTGGACTATCTGCTATTTTAATTTAAAAAAAAAAAGTACAAATTATTTCCATCAGAAATTATACATTAACTTTTCTGGAACTTTCCAAATGTCTTTCCACAGAGCAGAAAGTCTTAATATTTCACAGAATATTCCTTCAACCTAACCCTATGCTGTAATAATTTTAAAATCAAGAGAAAGACAGGCAACTTCCTAGCTTCAGTAACCCAATCCCAGCTTCATCACACCTTTGGATGCATTCATCCCATAACAGCTTCAATTTTTCCTCTTTTTTTATGTGCAATATACGAAGGCCCATTTCTGAGAAAATCTATCAAGAACTGATCATGTACAAAGCACTTATATTCTCAAGTGCTAGACTTTCTTTTTACCTCTGAACAGAAATCACCATTTTTTATTACTTAAGAGATATTCTGTGCTTTACTTTGCATGATTACTTTGAAAGCAAATGCGTTCCCATGATAATTATTATTTTGATTATGGGTTTTCATTTGGATGGCTTACTCTGAAAAGTCTTAATACTGCCTAATGCTTTAAATTTATTTCCTAGCTGTTTTCTTGCTGTGTCAAAAGAGAGACATTGTAACACTTTTGCAATAGCGGTATACTTCCTCCATGCATTTAAAGAGTGATTTTGTGTAGTAATGCGATAGATGGATGGGTTTAGCAATTCATAACTCAAGATCAGCCTATTACCATTTGAAGAGTTCCTACTAAATAAATCTTACAGCTTGTAAATACAAGGCAACTGCAGTAACTGTAGTTTACACACTTCTGGGACATCTCAGAACGAATATATACTCGATTGAACTTTGTAATTTATTTTAAAGCATGATTATATGCAAAGATACCTGAATCACCTGAGCTACAGCATTCATTTAGCTGTTAAAGGCACCATTATGCCTTAGATTAATGACATCTGGAATGCTATTATTTTCACTTTTTCTAGATCTGATGCTTAGTAACTGACAGAGAAAAAGTTTTTACCTGTGATTGACTATCTCAGTGCTTTCACTTACGCTAAATAGAGAATAAATTTTTGCACACATCAAAGCTGTTCTAAGAGATAATTTACGTCAGGAAAGTTTACCTGATCAAGAGGTCTACACTTCTCTAAATAGCTTCTGAGCAGACGTGAAATGTGTAGCTTTACGACAAAAGCCCCACAGTTCCACGGGTAGGATCAGACAGCTCTCGGTGGGAAGCTGTAGGTGGGAAAGAGCTCATCTCCAGCCATCCCACTGACTCCTGATCCACTGACTTAGGTGAGGGCTGATCACCTCCTTCTGGCTCCCAGCTTCCAATTCACAACACCTGATTTTCCCTGGTCCTTCGGATAATTCTAAGAGTTGCCTGGTGTTCGGTTCATGAGCTGTCTATACTGTTTACCTGCAGCACACACTCAAGCCTGGCTTTGAGCTACCCATGGGAAATACCCAGAACAAAATCTTTGGGCATCCTGCTCCTATGCAGCATCTCATGGCACACTTAACTGCAGTGTGGACAGACCACAGCCTGGTGTAGCTGGCCATACCTAGGTATCCACACACCCTTGTAATGATGTCCTATGATTGAAAACAAACTGTATGAGGTGACCACGTCTCTTCTGTATGATTCCTAAGGTCACCTGCAGCATGAAGCTTAGTTCAGGCTGGCTACAGTTAGCATGCACACATACAGGTGCATTTGGGAAGTTCTCCAGGGATCATGTTGCAGGCAGAGCTCTCAGTGTAAACACTGTTGGTTTTGAGTTACTCTCTTGGTATTCCTATTCCATATTTCATACATGTATATACAACCTGTACTTCATGTGTGAAGGGACTCTTCTTTTATTCCAACCTAATAATACATACAGGACTCTAGTACATATTTGGATTTTATATTTTAAGTCCATGATGCTCAATAACTTTGATTACCACCATCAAAGAAAATTTCAACATTTTTTCATCTATTATGCACACACATAGACATTTGGAGAACTACATGGCAAACTGCACAACTGTAATGTAAACCACACTTGACTGCTATTGCCTCAGTTGCACTCTCAGCAATATTACCTTCACAGGAGCCACGAATAACAGCCTGTATCTCTAAGAAGCACTAAACTCCACCATAAACAAGTCTGACATAAACTGACTCCCTTCCTCCCAAATGTAGAATTATCAGAATCACTCTTCCACCACTGACAGTTACATCTGCCTCCATGTGATCTTCTAGGATGAAAACGAGGGACTTACCGTCCATGCTCTATTTATATACCATCTGTTGCAGTGGGGCCTGAGGGTCATACACTCCTAAGTCTCTTCTCTGTTCCACCACAGACGTAGCTATCTCAGTTTTGCACATGAGGACTGAAGGAGAGGCTATGTGACATGCACAAGGTCATATGGAAGACTGGGACAGGGTAAGGAACTGATCTGTGTTTTTCCAAAACTCTTGTTAACCACTGTACCATCATTCTGGTATCAATGGAAATGGGAACCACAGCACTTGATTCTAGTCTTAAATGGTCTTCAGTGTACGCATCTTAAATTCCAACATCTTTCTGTACATGAGGCATATTTTTGATAATTGATGAGCTGTTCTGTGAAAGAAGTCACCACTATCACCTTTTACAACACTGCCTCAAAAACACCTGCTTAATGTGGATCTCCAGTTCTCAGCGAGCACTTGGTATTGCTCATTGAGCTATTTCAGCCAAGTATCTTTGTGACCCATGACAAAGATAGGCTACTTCTTCCCAAGGTATCAAGCTGCAGTGGTGGTGTCATATAAAAAATGGTAACAAAATTCTTTTACAGAATTCTGTAAAACATTGCTAAAATATTTCTTCTGCAAAATACGTGATGCAAAAATGTCCAAAAATATGCATGGCATAAGGCAAAGGTTTTATTGGCACTTTTTCAGGATGACCTGCATAATTATTTCAACGCCTGCATTTGTGAGTAATGCATCTCCCTCCATAGCGATAAAGCTTTTCTACAATGTCACACTATCATCAGTTTCCTCCTTCTCTCTTCATATAGAAGAAACAGAGAGATGATCAACAGCTGGGAAAGCATCCACTTGAAAAAAAATATGCCTTCAGAGATGTGTAATGGCTGAGAAAAAAACTTCTCATGAAGCACATTTAATGTTCAGAGCTTGTTCACTGACTGAAACAGCAATTCCTTAATATCTAACATTTAGAACTGCTCAGCAGCCGGAACAGCAAGTAATTATAAAACTTTTCTAAAGTATACAGCATATAGTGATTACAAATGAAGCTTCAGGAAGGCAGGGCTTCTAAGGAATTGCTCTGGGGTGGATATATGAGTCTAATTTGATTGGATTGAGAGTTCCCCTGGGCCAGTTCACTCCTTGGATTTATTTTAATTTATAAATATGCTAATCATTCAGGGCTAGATTGGACCATGAGCTTGCACAAGAGAGTAAGGACTCCCTTTGATCTGCTAAACAGCCACTGACTCTGGGTCTGAGCACACAGGCATAAGTGAGGAGTACTGCATAGTTACTCCTTTGCTGGAGCAGATGGGCAATGATTAGGTGCTACTTATTGGTCACAGCAGCTGAGCCAGCAAGTTAGTGATGGGGTTAGTAATTTACTACTGGCATAGGCTAGCAGTAAATTATTTCCCCAGGAGAATGAGGAGGAACTGTGCTGCAGACCTGTGTGAATGCTGCTGAGGAGCACGGTTTTAGAAAAAGAAGGTAGAATAGAAATATTCTGTTAATGGAAAGGTAATAAAAAATGCATAAAAGGCAAAACAGACGTGATACAGGGAGAAACTGCCGTAGAACTCATCAGCTCTTGCCAGCTATATGGACAGAACACACACTTTTGAGATCAGCTAGTGTCAATTTAACCAGGATTTTAAAGCATTTCTTTGCAACTTTTTATTGATCATTCAAAATTTCAGTGCCCTGAGAAATATTTACCCTTGGAAGGAGATTTTTCTTATATGGATACCCAGGACTGTATCAAAAGCTGTGCTTAATCCTCTCTTCAACATAGGGGATTTAGAACTCGGTATCATGTATACACAATCCACACGTAAGCCCATGAATAGACTCATAATGTAAGTAATACCACAGATGCTGGAGTGCAAAACAGATTCTGTTTCTCTGCAGAGATCTAGTAAGAGGTAGAATGATGTTAAGATTGTCCATGTTGAAATGGCTTGTACTGGCCACGCATGGCCAGGGCTCAGCTGAGCCCAGAAATAGTGAGCCACAGACCCAGTGCTGCAGAGGCTTTCACAGGGTGCGGTGGGAGAAGGCAGGCAGATAATTACTAAGAAAAGCAGTGCAGGGATCTCAGCTGATGTAAGATCCATACACAAGCAGAAATCTTTGTTGAATGCCTGTCTACGTGTGTGGACCAGGAGTCTCTGATGAGAGATTTCAAAGTGTTGGGTTATTGCTCTGAGTAATAGAACAGTTTCGACTCTTAAAGGAGTGAATCTTAGGATTGCTACTGGTTAAATCAATAATTTCGATTTATTACAGTGGCTCTCAAAAGGGAAATTTTTTAAAGCCTAGATTAAAAACATTTTTTACCCATCCTTTATTCCAACAGATTTTTACTGAAAGTGCCTAGGGATCCAAGAATACTTCGACCTGCTTAAAATTTAGCAACTCTCTTCCTCTTTAATGCTATCCAGTTTGACAGTGACATCTTAATGCAAGATCAGCACTTACTAAATGACATAAAAAATTGAAGAGTACAAACCCCATTATCCCTGAGTTACATTGCACATCTTACTCTTCACTAAAATTAATGTATTAAAGTATGTTATTACCATGTACAAACTCTCATCAAAAGCCAACAGTCAAACTGGACTCCAGAGCAATCTGTACTTCAGCCCACTTAGATGTACACACCAATGTCTCTCCCCATCTTGGAAAATACTACAATGAGGTACAGGACTTATGTTCTTCTACTCCTGCTATTTTCAATTTCTTGCTCCTCCTGCAGTTTTCCTAAACATATTTGATAACTGGGCCATCTTCAATGGACACACCCTAGGATCAGGAAGAATCACATCAATTTAAGAAAAAATAACAAAACACAGAGATTAGAACCTAATCTGGAAAGTGTGACTGATGATGACTTTAAAGATGATGAAATTATACGGGCAGCTCTTTACAGATCAATTCCCTTACATAGTCAGGACTCAATGCTAACAAAGGGTGAGTCATTAGCAACCCAGGTTGCTTTGAATCAGTCACCTATGAGTTAAATGCTGCAATATTCATCACTGGGACCTTAAGCCATCCATTTAACTTCTGAAACACTTGATCAAATGGAGTACAAATGCTTAATACAAGTTTCCTTGTGCAGGTCCTTAATAAGAGCTGTTACAAAGTTAATCCCTTTGAAAAACTGTGGAAAGGATGTAGTAATTAAAGAAGAATGCCAACTACTGAAGACAAAATGCAGTTTAAATTTCTTATTTTGCAATACTAGACTAGCTTTCATTTTTAAACCATAAAAAACAGCAGAGGAGAAAGAAAAGGCTGATCTATTCTGGCAATTAACAGATACGGAGGACATAATTTCATGGAAAACTACCACATTAAAAATACTACGAAGGTCTTCAAAGGAAAGTATCTGAGGTATAACTTAGCAAACTCTTGAGCAACATAATATAATATACATGTGTATCTTCAAAAGGATGATATAATTCTGTACTTGATTTCTTCATACAGTCCAGATGAGAGTTAGATTAGTTAATAAGGTTTCTTAGCTTTCCTGTCATAAACTGTGATATAAAACATAGCTTTATGATTAAGGTATTGGACTGAGACAGGAAATTTCATTTCACTTCCCAGCTCTTCCACAGCATCCTTTAATGACCTCAGGCAAGACATGAAGATACAGATCCTTACAGCTAAAATAAAATCAATAGGAATTAGGCATCATGGAGCTTTAAAAAACCTCTGGTGTCTGTCTGCTACTTTAGGCACCTGAATACACAGTACCTTTATCACACTGGTCCTGAGCCCCAGGATCTCAGCCGGGTTCAACCACACGCTGTGCAGGAAGTCAGAAGACCATTCATGGTTCAACTGCTGCGTTATGCTGAGAGCTCCCACTTGTGAGGGAAATTCTTAGCTGATGAAACATGCAGTATCTGGGTGGCACAGGCAGCGAGAGCCTGGGGTGTGATCTTCCTGTGCCTTTACTTCCCAGTCAAACAAGGTGAATAACAATTTTTTCTTCTAGTTTCAAAAAAACTTAGGAGTATGCGGTGTCTGTCTGACTTCTCTGTACGAGCCTTGCCCACAGGTGCTAAACTCAGTGATGTTACTGCTATCCTAGAACAACCAGCAAAAGCCACGTTGCTAATTAGGGTACATAAAAACAGACATGCTCCTCTCTTGGACAGGCAGAAAGCTGAACGAGATAGTTCCTGAAGGAGGCAAACCTGACTAGGGATGACAATAACTCACCGATTTCTTCCTTCTACGCAGAGCATATTTTAGAGTCACTAATCACCAATAAATGGCGCAGTCAAGATAGCAGGCTCATTAGTCTTCTTTGATACTACATCAGATTCAGGCACAAGGTAGATGAGATTGATTTTTCCCTTTTCCCAGAGGAAGCAGGTGTGCGACCCTCTGCCTCAGACTGGTGCCATCGGATAAAGGCTACATGCAAATCCCAGTACTGAGCTATCATCATCTCCCACCTTTATTTCATTTTCCATTCAGTTTGTGCAAGATACTAGTCTGCTAATGTCTTCATTATAATTTCAGACAACAAAATACATAGGCAGATTGGTCAAGAAATAAGTTTTCACAGTGATTCATCATCTCTTCCTGCCTCCGAGAAGGACATTTTCTACTTAATATTTATTCAGTACTGGAATCTCTCCAGAATCACTGTAAGTAAGCAGTATTTTCCTCTTTTGGAGACAGCAAACGTGTAAGCACTGAAAATCTTCCAAGGAACATCACTGGAAAGGAGACACTGAGCAGAGATTTTGAGAGAGTCACTCCAAACCCAGTGCTTTCAAATGGAGAAAGGAAGTCATAATCATTCCAATCATCATCAATAGATTATATGGCTCTTTCAGCCTGCTAAAAGGAGCAAGATGAGATCAAATACACAAAAGCATGTTTTATCATTCACTTTTAATTGTTTACTTTAATAGCTTGGGAGCAGACAGTGAAACATATTCAGAGACAGGAGAACACCTTTGAAAAAGCAGCCTATATAACAGATTTTCTGATTACAAATACCTTGTATGTGTGTTTTATTCCATTTGTAAGCAACAGCATCCCTGGAATTGATACAGAACAAGGTATTCCATTTGCTAAATCAATTTATGAGGTAGATGGACTCAGCCTCCTCTTTCAGTCTCCACTTGTCCAGTCTTGTTTAACCTATTCATCAACAACCTGGATGAAAGGACAAAGCGCACCCTCATGTTTGCTCATGATACAAAACTGGGAGGAGTGGCTGATACAGCAGAAGGCTGTGCTGCCATTCAGCAAGACCTGGACAGGCTGGAGAGTTGGGTGGAGAGGAACATAATGAAGTTTAACAAGGGCAAGTGTAGGGGCCTGCACCTAGGGAGGAATCACCCCATGCACCAGTACAGGCTGAGGGTTGACCTGCTGGAGAGCAGCTCGGCGGAGAAGGACCTGGGAGTCCTGGTGGACAACAAGTTGCCCATGAGCCAGCAATGTGCCCTCATGGCCAAGGCAGCCAATGGTACCACCTCAATGAGGTGACTGGAGCACCTCCCTTATGAGGAAAGGCTGAGGGAACTGGGTCTGCTTAGCCTGGAGAAGAGAAGACTGAGAGGTGATCTCACCAATGCTTATAAATACCCTAAGGGTGGGTGTCAAGAGAATGGGGCCAGACTCTTTTCAGTGGTGTCCAGCTACAGGTTAAGAGGCAATGGGCACAAACTGAAACTCAGGAAGTTTCATCTGAATGTATGAAAAAAGTTCTTTACTTTGAGGGTGGCAGAGCACTGGAACAGGCTGCCCAGAGAGGTTGTGGAGTCTCCTTCTCTGGAGATATTCAAAACCTGCCTGGATGTGACCCTGTGCAACTTGCTGTAGGCAAACCTGCTTTGGCAGGGAGGCTGGACTAGATGATCTCCAGAGGTCATTTCCAGCCCCGACCATTCTGTGATTCTGTCATTCATACCAAGCCGTACTTGCTGAAACTACAATGCAGCATGACTCAACACAGGTCACCAATTTCTTCAGCACGCACTCCCAGGGGCCAAACTGGTATCCTCCGAGAGGATATAAAAAAATAAAGGTATGCACAGTTAGCAACGAGATTTTGAAAATATGATCAAAATGGCACAGAGATGTAGAAAGGTCTAGTTACTGGAGTAGCCCCAAACAGGCTTCTATTTGTGTGTCAGTTGCCGTTGACACGACCAGTTGATCTCTGTAATAACTGGTTACTAACACTGGACTGTGCCAGACACTTGTGGTCTGTTATGCCCTCAAATGACACATTGATCAAAGGAAGGGATGCAGCCTAACTGCTGATTACTATGCATAACATCCCTCCAGGTATTGCTCATGTAGATGTAAGTGTACCAGGCATTCGCACCTGTTTTGAAACAAACTGAAGATGAAACTGCTCTATGAATCAGGTGGCAAGACAAATCACATTTATATGTAACTGCATATGTAAATCAGGTGTATGATACACACATCTAATTCACAAGTCAGGTGTCTTCAGATTCCAGTTCCTATAGTTTTTACTGTGGTTTTCTTTTCTCCTCTGCTAGCATATCTGCTTTTGAGCTATGCCTGAAACTCAAAAAATATTTCTGCATAAAGATCCCTGTTCCTTTTCAAAAAGGTAGCTGTACTTGCCTACTGAAAAAACACCTAGAAAGTTAATCATTCACCAGGCAGGTAAAGTTGATAAAACATATGCATTTCGTAGATGCAATGGATGTAAAAAAAGCACACATTTAATGGCACAGTAAAGGAAAAAAAATATAAGTAAGTGTTGAATATTATGGTGAAACAATGAAGAAAATAACCCAACGGTGAACTAAAGTAGTTTTTCAAACTTGCTGGCCATGAACAAAGTTCATGGGGCAATGAAAAGTCAAGCTTGTGGGTGACAGCCCCGTGCTCTCCCCCACATTCCACTTGGGCATGATTGCAGCTTTTCAAGTTCAAGTGCACAAAGAAGGTAAAGTGATTTTTCAGATCAGAAGCAATGATCAACAACCGGTTGGTGGCAGCTATCTGAAGAGACCTCTAATTTAGCTGAAGAGCTTTCCTAGGTGTCTGTGAAGCTGCCTCAATAGAGAGTAAAAGATCTTAAAATGAGCTGTGTCCTTTGAGAAATAAGCTCAACAGCTGCAATTTCATCACAGAGCAAACTCAGTTTGTGTGGAGTCCCTCGGACTAGAAGCTGCAGGGAATTGAGTAATACTGTGTACAATCTAGAGCTAGAGAATATCAGCCTGGGGAAGGTGAGGAAGTAGTTTTATTTCTAGAAAGTCAATATATTTTTGCAAGATTCACTAAGGAGCAGTAGCAGGAATATATTCCTTTTCCCCAATCTCAGGTTATATCTTCTGTCTCAGACCATATTATTCCCCTTATTAGGATTTGTAGAATAGGTGATACGTTCTTTTAATCCTACTCTTTTCTTATAAATTCTCTTTAAAGTTGTATGCTGCTCAGATGGTGTTTACTATGCTAAAGTAAAATACAACTAGGGTAAAGCAGAAACCCAAACTAGTCTAAGGAAAAGATAGTCTGAGCAGTAACAGTAGGATAAACATGGAGCTCAGCTAAAACTCCATGTAAAAAGGAATGACATAAGTAAAAATTGACAGGAGAGCACAGTCAGGTATAGTTGTCTAATTTGGATCTACCGATTATTTGCAGGTATACCTACAGTTTAGGATACTGTCCGGGATAACTAAAGACTGGTCAGCACTGAATACATATGTCCAAAAGTTATTATTACAATGCTGAGTAATAATATTTTGTTCTTTCACAATCTGTAAACTGCAACCATGCAGTATGATCTTGCAAGGTCAAACTTGCAAAGAAACGTTACCATGTCTTGGCATAGCTTTGCTGCACTGCATTGAGAGTTCATCGTATAAAACTGTGACAAGCACTGTAAAACCAAGGCTGTGCATGGAGAAGTGTGAAGGACAGGAGGGTGGGAGGAGTTTTGAAAGTGTTGCTCACATTAAGCCTTTCATCCCCCAATTCACTATTTCAGCATCATCAGGCTGGCCTTTACATGGTGATCATAAAGAAAAAAAACCGTTTAGATATCCAGGAAGAACACACATTTAATACCCCTCAACATACATTATGCAGGCAGTTTACCAAACCTGTCCTCAGAGAATATGAAAGGAAAAAAACCCAACGCAAAGCCAGAAAAGTGTAGGATAAGGTGCACACTGACATTAATCAAAGAACTCCACTGAGATGGGGAAAACAATAAGGCAGCGCATCTGACACTGAGTAACATCCAAACAGCCCATCAAAAGGAGGGAAGTTTCCTAAAGTAAGATAGAGGCAATACAGGTTAGATAGCAATAAACAAGGAAGTTTTAGTGTTTTCTCTCTCTCTGTTTCCTTCCCCCGAAAGGGTAAAGAGGGAGAGGAAGCTGCAGGAGCGATCTTAGACAAAGAATTTCCATTTTGAGTTCATAGGGAATATCCTAAAATGCCAACAGTGGTTGCTGGGATGTTTTATTCCACTTTCACTTTCCCTTCTTCTTCCCTGTGTGTTTTCCCTTTCTTTTTCCCTTCCCCTTCTCTCTGCATGTTTAAAACATGATGAAGAGAGCTGATGCTAGTGAAAATCCTGGAGAAATTAGGCAAAAATGTGACCAACTTCTTCAGTCTGCAGTTATAAACCAGCTCTTGTTCAAATTAACAAAAATCATGGACCCCAGGGATTTCAGCATCTGTAGTTCTGGAAGTCTAATGGACAAACCTTTGTTTTACAGTTCATAAGGCAAAGCTTAACAACGCTGCCTTCCTAACACCATCCACAGCTCTCACTCATTGTAAATTTAAAAAGCAGCTTATTAAAAGTGGAACCAACATAAATGTTGCAGGTAGATCCATTACACTTCATGATACAGTTATTTGGTGGCTAACTCTGGTAGTTCACTGCTCCTGTTCCAGGATAATAAAAGCAAAAATGTCCCCATGACATTCAATGGCAGAAATGTCATTGCTGAAGTGCCTATGATGTGCAATTAACATTTTTAAGGAGTCATTTAAAAGGATACTGTCAAGGCTGATAGATTTGAGATTACACCAACTACCTATGTTTGGATTTCTGCATAATTCAGCATCTCCCTAGCAAGTTCACCCTTTCACTTCTGTATATTAATTTTTTCCTTTCTCCTTATGTCTACTCTACTGAGGGTACTATATATATTTATCATTGACATCTCCCTCATTGCCACATTATAATGTTGTGTTATAACTGTAATCATCAAGAGTTTCTATCCAAAAAGTTTTCTTTTTTTTCACTGTCTGCTTTCCTCAAGCAAGTTGAAATTTTCACAATAAAAATGTTTCGTTTTCGAGCAAAAAAGTAAGTTGTGGAGCAAAAGCAGTTTGGTGTTAGGTGGAGTTAAAAAAAAACCCAACAGTAAAGTCATTCTGTATTATTAACGAAGACGTTGTCACCAGCAGGATGGAGACTTCAGGTCTAGACTCAGCATGTTCATGTGGAGAAAAGAAGTCCTGAAACTTTGTTTCTTGGCAGTTGAATCTGACACTTCTGCTTAAGAGAATGAAAAAGCAGGAAAATACAGAAGATATTTACTATAGTAGAAAAACTGCCTTTAAGCAAAATGTTCATCAAAGTTTCTAGGAGATGCTAGCTACTTTCTAAAGATTTCATTGGACAACGACAGAATGTTTGTATTTGCAGCTAAAATGTTTCTTCTAAGAGCTGATAGCGGACATCAGTTTTCAGGCAGAGTGCAGATGTTCCTGTCTGACTGTCAGGCACATGAAGAGCAACGTGTCCTCGATATTTCAAGAAGACAAATGAAGGAGACACGATCCTAATGTTAAATGGCCTGTGAGGAAAGCAAGTGCCTACTCGACTGACAAAACACTTATAGATAAAATTCAAGAGCAACTTTGAAGCAATAGCTCTGACATCTCTGGTTCTGTCCAAATCTGTTTTTTCCCCTACAGCATCTCAATTAGAAAATAGCTATATCTAATTTGTTGGGAAGTCTCAGTTTCAAAATTGCTAAATCAGGCCCTGAATCAAAGCAAGAAAACACAATGGATTTGGATGAGGCTTTTTGTCATGCTTCATAAAGGTGACTTTCCATTGCTAGGACAAAATTTTCATCTTAACTTGACCCCCAGGAAGAGTGTAGGAGTGCTAGGGGGAACCATAGGCTGCATGATGTCAGAATACTCTTTAAACAGTAGCAAATTTTTTATTGCAGAAAGTAATAAACAAGACTCTAGCACAGAATCTCTCTATGCACCATATAGTTATACATTTGTCTCACAGCCCAAAGCAAAGATTTAAAAATCTACTGTGATTTTTTTTCCATGCAATCATTACTGCCTTTTTATACCCTTCTTTCTATGCCTTTCTGCACTAGGTGAATTGAAATAGGTTTCTGTGTAATTATATAAATGACATTTAGGGGACACTGTCAAAAAGAAGGAAAAGAGATTCTAAAGAACAAGCCTCCCTTTTGTTATGGAAATCCTCAACAATATTAGTCACCACTCCTGTTCTTTGCTGACTTCCGACACTTTGCTTGATCAGACAGGTGGAACTAGACTGACGGAAGTTCAGCTTTCCGAGGCTCAGAAGAAATGCAAAGCCAATAGCAAAAGCTCATCTGCACACAAATGCATGCGATGCAGGATTAGAGTGGTGCAATGCTCAGTGAGATGAGGAAGAGGACAAAGAAGCAGGAGTAATCACGTTCACGAGGAACACACAAGTTTAAGATAACGCACCTATGATAACACTATTTCTTATGAAATCATAATCTGTCATCAGCAGGCTGATGGCAGCACAGGCCTGAAATAGCTATTTGGGATGCATGGGAAGAAGTAGTGGAAATCACTGATTTGCAGTCACGCGAGGTGAAATTCACCACTGTGTGAATTTGTCGTACACAAATCCATGTATCGGAGCTGAACTCAGAGTCCGACTGCAGACAAGGAGAACATCTGCTGACTCACGCCTCAATCACAGCCAGCCTTCCTTCTGCTGCTTCAATCTAACTGGTAGGTAAGTCCAATTAGTTTAATTTCAAAACTAAAATTAATGGTTATCCTCTCTCTAAGTGAACATGGAACAGGAAAAGAGCAGAAAATCAATCCCACAGGGAAATTCTCACCAAAATGTACATTATGAGATTCACAGTTCTCTCCTACTGGAAGGTACTTGCAGGAGGCAATGAAGCTTGACGAGATTTGCAAGGGCGAGTGCACCACATGCTCAGGTTCTTTGCCTGTTTCTAAGGGTGAGGTTTATTTTCAAAGAACTGCCCGCATCCCACTCTGCACTTTACACTATAGATGGTCTGAAATGGTGTGAGTTTCATACATAAAGGTTTCCTTCATTTTATAAACAAGATCTAATTTGGATCAGTAGTAACTACTTTCTAATGATCTTTCTACTAAATCTCTAGATCTCAAATCTTATCAATTTGTCTATCAGCCATCTCTTGGCCCAATTTGCCCCCCTGTAATGTTGCCTCAACCACTCCTGCAGGAAGCAAAAGCTTGACGCCAGCAGGCACTTTGAAAATTACAGATGTCATTAACAATTTCTTCCCTAACCCGAGGTCAGAAGGCCTGGCCTTATGAGTGCAAATGGCCATGTTACTGTGGATTGCCAAACTACCACTGCTCAGCTGAACCCTAGTAGTTCATCTCAGCATGTTGTTCAACTGGGGTAATTCAATTGTGTTTACACCTTTGTCTGTGTGTTAAGAAATCTTCTTACACTTTTTAATTGCTCCTGTGTGAGAACACCAGCAGAACTGACTCCACAGCTGTGTGAATGTAAGATAAGAGACAATTCTTAAAGACAACCATTAGATGTCTGTCAGCCCAAGCTGTGCTATACTCTCATCTGAACTGCCAATGGGAAAATGTACTTATAGCTGTACGCAGAGAAAATCCAAGAACACTGTCACGGATTCTTATTTGATAAAGCCTTGCAGGAGCAATATGAAAAAAAGGTTAAAAAGGGGGAAGGATGACAGTCAACTAGACCGGGTGGTCTTGGAAATTAACAGCACAAATGTAAGGGAGTTTGCCCCTTCCGGCCTCTTGCTAGCTACAGATCCTTAATTTAGTTTGATTTTCCTGGGGTAGCAATCTGTCAGATGCATCCCCTTCAGAACAAGATTATAAAAGGAGTGAATCACGGACATATTATTATTCCCCTCAGCATGTGGCAGAGAAACCATAGTGTGCAGGAAATGATCCATCTATTAAAATTTGTGTCAACATCTCTCAGAACTCTTGAAGCTGTACAGTGAATACTGCTAACCGTTCTCCCGTGTCTGAAAAATCAGTATGATGGACAGATGACAACACTGAAATACGTTACATGTGACACTTTGGACCTTACTTTCACTCAAGTCAATCGGTGTTCTGCTTTTGATTTTGATGGGAGTGGGGCCACTGTTCCATTGTCACCTCTCTGGCACCCTCAGGCACTCTCTCCAGCAGCACTGTCAGCTTAGAGAAGCCAGGGCAATTTCAAAGTATTTTCTGGTGCCCAAGGCAAACCAAGAGATGACCTTTTCCACCAGCAGAGAGCTGCTTATAGGCTGCTATTGAATATTCCACCAACTGTAATGCTCTGCTCCCAGAGGCGACCTGGCCGCACTGGATATGAGATGGGTTTTCCTTTTCCTGTGCCTCTCCTGCCCCTAATTCAATGAACTGGGGTCACAGTCTGATTCTCCTCTGTTCTGCACCTTTGTTATTACCTTCACCTGAGACAAGCCCTATGCTTTAGCATCACTTGGCAGATTATTCAACATCAGGCTGCAAATGACTGGACAACAAACAGTAACCCTTCCTTTGCTTGGGGATTATTTCAACGGACAGAGATTTCAGGAATGTACACGGCTGAGTGATTGTCCGAGCTTGGCCATGAGAAGAACACGTTTGTGCCCAAATTTTTTTGGTCACAAAATAAGAAAACAGTTGTAGCTGAAGTGACCTGAATCATTAGGTGATCTGAATCGCTCAGGTGACCTGAAATACCCTGATCCATACAGTGCCTCGATATAACAACAGAAAAGCAGGTGTTGTTGGTTCAATGGAATTCATGCTAAAATCCCTGAACAAAAACTTTCACTTCCAGAGATTTTAAATTCTGACTAATGCAGAGATAAAATCTCTGCAGAGCAATCTGACATTAAGGGTCCAATTTCCAGGGGTGTTCAACTCTCCTGCTCCGGTGGGGGAGCAGTGTTAAGCCAACATGGCGCACACAGAACTGTCAAACACAGGTTATAAATCACTGCAAATATCCCACTGTTGCTGACTGCAGAATACACAATTTGGACCAAAAAGAAAGAGGTTAACATATTCGGGATGGGATGGTCTTCAGAGTCTGTTATACATTCTAAAAATGCTCATATCTACACGACATTCAATCCAAAAGATTTCTGAAAACGGACAAATATTTTCTTAATAATTTTTAGAAGCATTGCCAACTCTTCCAAGAATTGCATTTCACTAGGAAGTCAGCTGTTATTTTTACAGATAGGATGTCTGTGCTATCCAGATATTTCTATAAAGAGACTTGGCCTTTATGACTAATTTAAAGGGTTTCCCAAAGCAGATGGAAGCATTTTGAATATAGAAAAAGGGATTTACAGGAACACTGAGCTCCAAGTATTCAAATATAAAGACCAAATTGTGTCTAAGGCAATACTGGGAAGTAAGAGGTGTCGTAGGCTATCGGTGATTGTCTCTTCATCCTTAGTAGATGTCACATTGTGTAAATTGACATTATTTCCTGATATCAGTGGATTTTTATTTGTTCCCCTTGCTGATGATCTGCTTCACAGAACGAAAATGTCTTGGTGAAATGGACAGAGAAAGGGAAGAGAAAAAACAGAGAATAACTTAGCTGGTTTTATTAAATTGTTGTACACTACTTCCATGTTCTACCTATGTCAGCAGACAAAAAAAAAAGGCTTCTGGAACCATTGATGTAATTTACTGGCAAGCATAAAACCATCTGTGACAAGTCAAAGAACTGAGAACATTGAACTTGTGAATGAAATGGTCTGTGTGTGTGTGTGTGTATACATATATATACAGTGGGAAGTAACAGAGATACAAGAAAACGTTGGACAGGCTGAATTTGTCAAGCCTAAATTACGCCTACTTCCCTTCCCTGTTCTCTGTTCTCAAATTATACATTAGATTTACGTCATCCTTACCTACCAAGTTCTACCACCAGCCCCGTATGTCATTAACCACACAACCTGGGCCCTTTCCATGCAGGGGAATATTGCCAAAGGGGATTCAGATCAGATCTCCTAGTTACAGATAAATTCTCTTGCTCACTTGCTGCCCCCTTCTCTCTCCCTCCCTACTTCAAAGCTCGGGTAACCGGCCCTGGGTTGAGTGGCAGGCATCTCCATTAGCGGTATGCTGCTGGCTTACGGAAGTACCACGTGGTTTAGTGTTAAGAGTCTGTGTCAAAACCCTTTCTGGGGTCATGGACTAACTGTATGATCTCACACCAGTCATTTGTCTTGCCTGTCCTTCTATTAAGCCCGTCAAAAGAATTGGCTCAATAGAAGAAAAACAGGAGCTCCTTAAAAATGTATTGGTACATTTGAGTCGAACTTTTTTGGGTGAAGAAGCTATAAAAAAATGACTCTGCGGTGAACTTTGAAATATCAATTTGTTAAAGAGGCAGCGATTTCCCTTCCTGAACAATGCTTTTCATGGTGTGAAGCCTTGCAAAGAGAAAACGATGTGCATTTAAGAAACATTTTCAGAAATATTTATGTGAAGACTAGGTGATGAGAAATGTTTCAAAAACAATTAAGGCTGCCTAAATATCTGTTCTGCAGCAAGCCTAAGTTACAGTTTAAGTCCTGGCAATGTATTTATCAATATTTTCATTGCCGGTTGCATTTCCTGACATTTATGCCAAAACAAAATTCTGTAAAAGGTCATAACAGGACTCAAGTATTATTAAGTGTATGATCTAACAAACAAAACAAATGACCTTCATTCACACTTGCCTGATTGTTCCGTGAACTCACAAACAATAGATCCTGAACACTTTCTCAGACTCAAAAGAAATATCCATCTTGGGTGAAATCATCCATATGCAGAGAGTCAGCAGAAGCTTTAAATGCCTCTAACATACTTCAAAGCAGGACTGAATTATGGCTTAGACGCTTTGTAACTATTTCCTTTCTTTCTTTTTACAGTATTTCACTGAATACTGGCACAACATTCCGCTAAATGGTATATTACATAGTAGAAGATGGTCTCACATAGCAGGAGACCTTCTGGCCCACACAGACAAAACAAACAAGAAAAAGAGAGAAAGGATGTTTATTAGTTCCATTTATAAATAGAAAAATGGGGCCCAGAGAAAACAGAGTGACTTGTTCCAGATGACACCAAATATCTGCAGCAGCTAGAAACTGGACCTAGCTCTCATTACCGCACCTGGATTGCAAGAGCTACCCCTTCCTTCCACACTCCCGAGTAGCACTTACAAAGTTAATATAGGAAATCCGGGGGTGATGTACGAACTGAAGCTCTACCTTCTACATCCCCGTTTGGTGGCTTTGCTGCAAGACTATCCTTGCGCATCCTTTACCGTGAGTACATTTAATTTCATTTCTCCCATACTGCATCTCAGACTTTTGGGAAATTTCATAATACCTCACCAAAAGCTCCCGATAGCAGCCAGAATTGCTTTTACTGCTGTTTAACACAGTATTGAATTTAAACGGCTAATGTATATGCCTCTCTTACACATGAACACAAACTGCTGCATAGCAAAACTTTAATTTATCAAATTAAAATGCACTATAGCATGAATTTATTGTATCACTGCTCATAAATGTTTTTATGCATTTGATTTTTTTTGGTCTTTTATGGTTTTGGCAGTAGATGGAAAGCAATCAAGGTTCCATTTGAAGCAGCCGTGTAAGCAATTCTCATTTAACAGAAGACAATGAAAAATTAATCTAAAATGAATGTAACTAAGTTTTCATAAAAACAACAAAACCACTCAGACATTATCATCTTCAACAGCTGTTTACTGTCTTCATTTACAAAATTACCTGTCAAATTTTACCATTTCCTCCAGGAAAAAAAAAAAAAAGCCACCCCCAAGTACCTCTCTTGAGTTAATAAAATGCTCCACATGTAACAGGGATATTAAGGACCCCTTTCTTGCAATCATAATACTTAGCAGGGATGATTGAGGTGAAGTAGTGTTCGACACTCCTTCTGTTGCAGGTTTCAATTCTACACTTTTAACTACATGAAAAAAATTCAAACATGGCTCATTGGTAAAAGCCTGGCTATTTTCCTCTCTCTCTCCTACTCTATGGAACATTTGTCTCCTTTTTTCAATGCGCAAAGCAGCATTTGTCATTCCTGGAAAGCTGTTTACTACAAAACAATCACAACTTTCTCAACACGAAATAAAAACACTTGAAGGAACTACAAAAAGGGATAATAGCAGAACGGAATATTTTCCTGGTGGAAAGTTTTATTGTCTGGGGATGCATCTCCCAGTATCAGTTTGTTTCAATGATCAATTTGGTTTGAAGGATTTGTTTAGCTGGGAGAACACATGCAGTTGGTTAATACTATGCAATGTGCGTGATGGGAAGGATGCCAGATAAACATCAGAAGGAAACCGAAGGGTTCAGGGAACCTGCTGCCTGGCAGTCTGATCCCCTGGCACAGAAGTCAATAGGGGATGGGCCAACCTTCTGATAATTGCAGGAGCGGTTGCTTACCCAGCAACTACAAAGTCGGCTGCTTAGTATCTCAGGAAAGAGAGGAAGACAGAAGTAAGAACACAAATACAAAAAGGCTGAATTAATTGTCCCTCACATGGGTATTCCCAGGCTGAATGCTCTCAAAGGCTGCCTCAAGTGCTGATGTTGTGCCTGACTCCAGATTTAGGAGGTGGGAAGGAGTTAATTATTGAAGGGCAGCTACACTGAGTGAAATGCACAGCTCCTATTGACTTCCTTAACGGTGGTAAAATGTGCAAATCCTTCGGACTGTAGCTGAATTTAAATTACAATGATTACAAAATATAAAGCCTAAAAAGAGGATTTATACATGAGCAGATTTAGCTGAGACACAGACTCCCTCAAGACCTACATTTTGTTTACATGCAAAGTAGACTATGCCTCCTGAATGACTTTAAATCCTGATGACAATTATTTATATATCTATCCATCCGCCTAACATGGTTCTGAACCATTCAATGCCTTGTGGACTATCTACTAGTTATAGGTTCATCTCTATTTTCTGGCTGTTGTCCAGTAAACCACTCTCAATGTGTAAACAGTCCTGCTGTCTTCAGTGGGTCTACTTATATGATGCATAAGACCATAAGGACATGTTGCTTAAACAGATATATAATACCAACAACAATAGAAACCTAGTGCTTTCAGACAGGATTTTTATCTGCAGCTCTTGGGAGTACAGTACTATTAGCCTCTTTTATGATATGCATGGGGAACAGATAAATGAAGTGACTTGCCCAAGGTCATACAGTTCATTGGAGAAATGAGGACACAAACAATAAGTGCATGCCTAAATTGAGTCCTGAGGATTTTGCAGAGCTCTGCCTACTATGTGAGTGAGGCTTTGAGTACTCTGATATTGTTATAAGGAAAATCAGTGAGGTTATATAGTAGGAATCAAATATTTTACAAATTATTTGCATCTACTATCATGTTAACCAGTCCAGTTCCATCTTATGCAGAAAGTGCAATGAATGTTTAATTCATGTTAAAGCTAAGAAATCACAAAACGAAGGCTTTTGTATACTCCTGATCCAGCTGCAGAATAAACTGGAACACTTTCCATTGTTCTAAATTCCTTAACAACAATCAATATACAGTTAATTATAATAGATTAAGAAAAACCACATGCAGTACCATCTCTAAACAAAAACTAGTAACTAACAAACTTAAAAGGTTTTGAATTCTGAAAGTGGGAAATATTTATTGAGCAAGAGAAATGGCCACACATCCAATAAAGCCCTACAGCTTCCTACAAAAATATTTCTATCCACAGTCATATCCATATGGATTTTACATTCTCTCTCAATCATACCTATCGAAGACTTTGTATATGGTCAAGCTGACTGTTGTGGGAAACGTTAAGAGGAAAAACTGCTACAATCTGTATGCAGTAAAATGAACCAGAGGTAGACTCAGACTACCATTCTGTCTGGCTTCCACTGGCACGTTACTGTAATAAACCTTGGCAATTTGTATCCATGTCATTTGGATCCAGGAGTAAGAGTGAGCACGGGCTGCAATTTGCCAACTGAATTTTTGTCACCAAAAAATGCAATGGCATCAAACCAGAACTATTTCTATCAAGCATTACAAGTATGAAAAAAAAATGTAGTGCTCAAAATTATACGGACTTCCAGATTTTATTGTCCTTCTGGTCGAGGAATATCACAGGGGAGGACCAGTAAGAAGTTGCTGCTGTTCCTTACATCTTTGACCAACAAACTCTCTACAGTCTCCAAAGCTCTCAAAACAGTCACTTTTCAGCAGCATCAAATTCACTCTCAAATTGAAAAGGAAGGAAGGTGACATAATCCTGGAAAGTTATAGAGATCGTCCCAAATAAAACAGAGTATTGAAAAATTATTAAGATAGGCCAGGGCACCGAGAGCTGTCATTATGATCCTCCCCTGATGTTAAAAGGCCTGGAGATACCTCTTCAAACTGCATTGTGTGCTGTTTCCCTAGACTAGTCATTTCCTTGAAGGCACAAAAATAAAGCAGTGACAAATAGACTACTTTGCCGTTTATTTGGCCCAGTTTCACAACATGGCAGTAAGGAACTGTTGAATTCCAGTTAAAACAAAGGACGTGCAATAAAAAGTTTCTGTGAGCATCCTTATTGAGCTTAAAGGAAGAGTTTATTATTGCTAAGTCACATAGCACAGAATGAAAGATGGGAATGAGGATTGTCACTGGCTTACACTAGAAAGGAACAAGAGCAAACACGACTATTGATTTCACATTAACTTCGCTATTTTCAGCTGCCTCCCTGCTTGCTGTTCCCCCTCCCGCCTCAGTCAGTGGACACCAGCGGGGGCACTCAGGGCACTCAGCACAGCACAGCAGTGATCCACTGCTCCCAGGGGGTCTTCAGCACAGCCCTGCTTCCCCCCACCGCTCCACCTGGCAGCTCCGGAGCAGGTCCCTCCACCTCCTTCTCTTACTTTCTCCATTTGAATGGCACAGTTATGTCTTCACACTGACCCTGCATTCACTCACATAGCTCCCTGACTTGGATGCATCTCATGGATGTCGCTACTGCTTTTCCTAAGCTAGACTTCTAAACCACCTATTCTTTTATGTCCTGTACTCAATTTCAAGTCTTCTGTCTTCTCTGTTGTCAAGCTGAAAATAGAGCTCTTTTCTAAATGGCAAATTCTTCCCAAATTATTCTTGCTACCCCTCCCATGCCAGAGCACTGCTCAAAAGCTGACCTACTCTCTCTATGCTGGGCTATAGCCATAGCTGCCTTTCCTGCCCACATTCAGTTCGAATCTGTAACAGAAACAGCTTCCCCAGTGCCCCAAATGCTGATGTTTTCAGTCTCAACTATGTCCTCCATGCACATTCTCCGAATCTATAGACAAATTTGCAATAGGAGGTTCCTGTTATTTATGCTACCATTTTACATCTCACTTTTCTACCCCATTTTAAAAAACACTCTTTGCTTTCAGGTTCTGTTGTCAGACGTCTGGTTGAGATGGCAGGTGAAATTTCTGGAAGTACATCAGTTCCACTTTCAAAAGTGATGGGGTAGCTCTGGGGTTTTCAAAAACACAAGCTCCTTTCAAACTCCGATCGCATTCAAACACATCTGCTTTCTCCCAGGCAGTGGGAATTTGAGGCCCCAGAACGTCTGAAAATTCCAATAGGTGTCAGGCTGTTGAAATAACTGCTTTTTTAAATTTAGGTACTACAAACTATAGTCATCGAAGTATTTATGCATTGCTTCACTTGGCACTGCAAAGCCTAAGTGAAACAGATGGCCAACTCAGGTTTCCAAAAGTGACTCAGATACTCAGGAGCCCAACTCACACAGGAAGTCGATACCAGTTAATCTTCTAAATGTCAAATGGCACTTTTGAAAATAGCACTTTCCATTACCAATAAGGACCTGAAACTTTGTGCTTTTTAAATGTTTGCTTTGTACCAAGTATTACCCTAGGCTCTACCTGTCTGTCTTTTCATGTTCAAAGGACAAGTGAATACTTGAGTAATGCAGTCCTTACAGGCAGGTCACCAGCAAATCAGCCAGCTCTGCAGCACTATAGATTTTTCCTTGTAAAGGGCATTTTTAGGCAACAAGCTTAAGGCTTGGTGAGGGGGAGAGAGCTAAAGAACATATATGCTGATGTCCTGGGTTCAGCTGCAATAGAATTAATTTTCTGCTTAGTAGGTGGTACAGTGCTGTGTTTTGGATTTAGTATGAGAATAATGTTGATAACTGATGTTTTAGTTGCTAAGTAGTGCTTACTCTAAGCCAA
>NW_009593115.1:0-449 GCF_000690535.1 Cariama cristata | reverse complement strand
AACCATTTACACTCCTTTATCATCTCTCTTTAGACAACACAGAATATTTATTTAGACTTAGCACGGAACACAGAGACCATGGAACACAGAGTTCATGTAGACAGCTTTTTTTTGCTATTTTAAATGCCTCCATCGAGAAAAGGATCCTATATTTTTTTTGCATTTTCAAGTCCTTTATTTTTTAAGTTCTAGACACACAAGGTATTTTTGTACTTTAAAACCCTATAGATCTCAATTTAGAATTTGGTTTAAATTCTAAAAATCTTTTCTATAACAGAGAAGATACAGATTTTTACTTTCAAACCCCTTCATAGGATAGGTATAAATTAGTTTTCAACCTATAGCAAAATGAGAGATTTTTTTTTCCATTTCAACACCTCCATGCCCATACATACCGTTTTTAAACATTTTTAATCCCCACCCCCAAATTTTCAGACGTTTTTGGGCTG
>NW_009593114.1:14816-16930 GCF_000690535.1 Cariama cristata | reverse complement strand
CGCAAGGAGTTCACCAGGGCAGGCTCCCTGAGTGCAAAATGCTTTTTGCTTCCACGTCTCCACTCAGCACAAGGGGCTCCCCGCAGTCTGCAGCACAGCCGCTGTTTTTCTCAACTCTTCCCAACAGGGGAGGCTGGCAGCATGGAAGAGATGGGTGCTGCCACTACAAGGCCCGTGGAAGTCGGAGGCTCACGGCCATATTAGAGATTGCATTTCAGCAGTTCTAAACGACCCTCTCTTTACAGAGCTCCTGTGGCTTTTCTGCGGCAGACTTGCATCAGCAGCCGCCTTCCATTTAGGAACAATTTGCTCATAAAAACACAAGAAGGCTCTTCTTACAGGAGAGTGATGGTCTTGATATCATCATCCAACAGCCCAAACACTGGTCTTGTGACCTCCTCTGTGCATTTTCTAGAGATGGAAACATGGGCTGCTCCCAGGGGACTTGGGATGCTATACTCATTCCTCCCACCACTGCTCAAAATCTGCCATCGAAACACTCTGGAGTCATGCTCACCAGTAGCCTGGAAGATTCATGCCAATCCCCCAGCCTGGCTGTCAGGGAAAACTGTGCTGCGCTTCACAAGAAAAACAGCCCCAAGGACACATATGATCAGGCTGCAGCTGAGCTATAAAGCAGGAGTCAGCCCCAAGCGCAGCACAGCCTTGCGCAGGGTGGACCATGCCTCCCTGTGCTGCAGAGCTGATGGCTGTGCCTTTGTTTACCTCCCCTCCCCACCCCTTTGGGCAACACCACATCAGTGAAACATTTTGAATTGCAGACCAAGTTCCAGCAGGAGTTTCAGCTCGCACAGCAGGATGGGAGGCAGCTGGCAATGGCTAGTGCAGCCAAGGTCTTTGTTTGCTAGCTAGTCTCGTCCCCCAAAGACATCAGGAGCCACTGACCTACTGCCTGTAAACAAAGGCCTTTCAGAGTCAGGAAGCTCCTACCCAGCTGGTGACAAGTAGACTCTACAGTTCCCACTAGCAGGCAGCTACCACCCTTCGGCTCTCTTCTGAGCTCCCAGCCGCCACAAGAAGACGGCTGTCACCTCCTGCAGTCCTCCCCCTTCCAAGAGCCAAGACTTGAAATGAGCCCGTACCTTCTCCATCTGACAGGTAGTTGTACCAGAAGACAGCAGTGCCTTGCTGAGGTTTCACTCGCAAATTGCCCTTGTCGCAGTTTTTCCGAGTATCTCGCAGGTCAACATCGTTCTGGATCAAAGACTGGCAAGAAACCACACAGAAGGTGTTGCAAACGGGGCTGGAACGAAGCGCATGCACTGGGCTGCATCTGCTTCCAGCTGTCATCCTGCCCTTTGCTTGAACGCCCCACAGGGACAGCTCAAGGCTGACGCTGGGCAGGACAGGGCTTTCACAACCCATCTGGAGCAGCCAATTTCAGTCCTCTGGAGGTCCATAACCTGTTTCTGAGCAGCCACCCATTCCTTAACGCATTGCCTGACAGGAGCACAACATATCTGCCAAGACTTAGTGTGAGGAAACCTGCCCAGACAGAAGCCAGCAGGACCCATGTTATGGCAGCAAGGCCAACAGACCGCCCCTCGCGTCTCTGAGCGGGGAGAGCTGCAGCTGCCAAAGCCCTGTGCCTCTTCCCTTGGCCTCAGAGGGAAAAGGTCGTAAGCGGAGTACAGCTTCCCCACACTTTAGCTATGAAGGGTAACGTCCACCAACCTCACCCACTGGACCCCTCCTGCAGCCACAGCGAATAAAGACATTCAAAGAGGGACTCAAAATCCTCAGGGGTAACACGTAGGCAAAAATCACTTACCATCTCTTCGTACGTCCTGTTATCAGCTATAGGAAAGACTGTTTCACCTCCCCCAGTCACATTGTTCAGGTAGAACAGCACCGTCACATACCTGCAAGACAGAGTGGCTGTCAGGGGACACAACTGGAAGAGGAGGAGACGCACAGGGGCTCTGTCCGTACCCTGCCCCTCCACCATACATACAGCAGTTCCTCCAAGACATCACAAGATACATGATTTACATCATCAGCTTTTCTCCCAGGACAAGAGAAGGACAACAAAGAAAATCCCCACCCGCAACGGTGAGGGTGCGTTTCTAGCTTCTGGTGAGGGTGGCCCAGCA
>NW_009593114.1:0-14790 GCF_000690535.1 Cariama cristata | reverse complement strand
GTGGACTCACAGGATTCGCCCACCTCCCCCTTCAAAACCCTTCATGCCAGCAATCTCCAGAGCTGGTTTGCAAGTCCACAACCTGAGCACTGAGTCCCAGGCGAGGCGAAGCAAAACGGCTTTCCACACCTTCTCTAATGCGTTCCAGATTATGCCAAGGCCGACCTTACCGGCAGGAAGTCTCAAAGGGAGCACTTTCATTGGCGACCAGCTTCGTGTGGCTGCAGGCAGTCTCGGGGAAGACGGGACCACTGTCCATGTGGGCATGGTAGTGTCCTCCTTGGTCGTACCGCACAACCTGGAGGGGCTCGCTGTGCTCCACAATCTCGGGGGGCAAGCGAGTCAGGCGCATTACCCTGGGGAAGAGGGGAGCACAGCAGGTGAGCGGAAAGCACCATCACCGCAGTTGGCCACTACTCCCAAGCAGTGAATAAATCCAGAGAAAGATAACCCCCTTCCCCAACAGACCGGAGAGACAGATGGGCTGCAGCAAGCATTCCAAGAGATAACTAGGTCCTTGCAGATCTGCTGGACCATCAGCATCAGCTCGGAAAGTCCTCATCAAGGTTAATAAAAAAAAAAAAACAAAACCAAAAGGTGCATCTCCAGCAGGACTGCTCTCAGGAAGACTTTGCTGGCTCAGCAAGATCCCTTCTGTGTGTGTCCCTGGAGCCTTCATGTGCCATCTCATCGCTTCTCTGGACTCCTGCACACCACCTACAGACCTCGGGGACAGTTAGCAAAGCACAGGGCCTCTGCTGAGAGTGAATGAGAGACTAACTCTAGGAATATTCTTGTCACCTAACTCACCTTTCCCTGTTGCCTTTTCAGCAGCCTCCCCCCAGGGCAGAGGGGCACTGGAAGTGATCAAGGAGACCGGAGCCCTCCTGCTCTGGGATTTTTCCGCTGCTACATCTGAGATCATCCCCAAGGCAAGCAGGTACGTCTTGAGACCTGCCAAAGAACACTCAGAGCTCTGAGAATCCAGACTTGTGAAGCCCTCGGGGCAGGCGCAAGGGGAACGCAGCACCCGGGCAGGATGGCAAAGCCCCTCCAGGCACCGCATGGTCCCAGGGAGGACTAACAGCCTCCTTCAGCGCTGTCTTCACGCCCTTGTAACAGTGGCCAACTGAAGAGTGTACAAGCAGTATGCTGATGCCTGTGTGTGCTGGCGAGCTGGCATGGAGAAGGTGGCAGCCATAGTCTGCTCTAATCAAGGCAATATGCAACCCCATTCTACCGCTGGAATGTGCTGAAGAAAAGGAGTGGCCAACAGCCGTTTTCAAGCCTCGGGACAGATTTTACCCACCCATGTTCTGGGCGAGGACCAGCACCACAAGAACAAGAGTCTCCAGCCAATTATCTGAAACTCACCACGGCTAAATGATTTGGCCTGCGTGCTTGGTTTTAATGCTTCCCAGTATCAAATCTGAGATGAAGGGAAAGGTAAGATGCTCCCCTGTATGCTGTGAGCTGCCCTGTGATATGTATGCTCGGAGGGTTAAACTAACTGGGCTTACTTGAGGTGAAGTTGTGCTTGTTAAAAAGTCAGCTCTGAACAGCTAAGACAGATTTCAGTGAAATGCATGAGTAACTAAAGCAAATGACAGTAACTGCTGGCACCCAGACAGCATTGGAAACAGGCAGTTTCTCCCAGTAAGCTCATTTACTAATTAGAATGAATTATTTCATATAATGCCAAGTCTTCTTGGTTTTATAGGGCTGTTCCCAAAAGTGAATGGAGACGCTGAAAGGTTTGATTTTTCTTTTTCCTTTTCCACGGGACAATACAAATTCTTGTTCTAATGAAAACCTCCTCTCCTCATCTCGTGTCTGTGTTCATTGCTCTTTATACTCCAAATACTTTCACGCAATTAGGAAGTGTGAATATTAGCAAGTCTGCCACTGCCTCTCCCAGCACAGGTGGTCCTCGTGCCTACACAAACCCAATTGCCCCTGCGGCTGCCTGGCCCTTACCTTTGCCGTATGGCTCTCATGACCTGGTGTGCCCCCTCGCCCTGGTACAGCCAGGTGTGCTGGCTGTTGCGCACCAAGTCACTCATCTTCACTTTCTGGCTTCCCATGTACTTGTGGAAATCACGGATATTCAATTGTTTGAACTCCTCCAAACTCAGCACACCTACGGGAAGAGAGGAAAAGCTGGCTGACTCTGGTGCAGGTAACAGTTCTTGGCGTCCTGTACTCGGCAAAACCACCAGCTGAAGGCACTGCAGAAATTGCGTTCCTCAAACAAACCCCATTCAGAGTCCACCTCTATGCCCACCGTGGGCTGCACCCCATGGGTTACAGACTCCAACAATGCTCTTGCCTTTAGCAGAGGGCATACAGCGACCCGCAAAAGTGAACCATTAGCTGCTGTGCAGGGTCAGAACTGAGACAGGCAAAATACCAATACGAACTTAAAAAAGCTCCTAAACTACACAAACCAATCCATCTAAAGAGAGAAATAGCCACTACAGTTCTAAGATATGCAATGCCGCAGCTAAAAAGCCTACGCCACCTGATGCCTTGGGGCTTGTTACTTAAGATATTTAAATAGACATGTTTAAGAGCAGAGTGGGACACCTCAGACTGCATTTTCTACAAGATCTTGCATGATAATTTAAAAAAGCCAAACCCAAAACAAGCAGTACATTCTTCTGCATTTGTGTAATTGCAAAAACATGAGCAAGAAATACAACAGAGCACGATCTTGCGTAAGTAGAAATAACAGAAAAGTGAGAGGTAAAAAGTCGTTTCTACTAAACCAGGTATTTCTTGTTTGCCCTCAACTGGACCTGGCAAGGGATGGACTTTTGCCTTTGTCGACTTTAGAAAAATCCTCACATTTGTGGTTTCCCCTTTCAGGAGAAGAAGGGAAGCCCTGCACTGAGGATCAGTCCCAGGGACCCGAGCATGCAGAGCGCTGCAGCGTTGCTGCCCAGCAGCCAGCACGCGTTGTGGGCTGCGAGTGGAGCTCGCTCAGGCAGCAAACCCAGCACTGCTGTGGTGCCAGCTCCGCTCCCCAGGCACACAGCACCCTCCGGCAGGAGGAAGGACCAGCCATCGGGGTCAGCCTGGGACAGTTCCTCAGGTGCCAGTGGTCGTGACCAAATTATCCACACCATTATTATTTCTAGTGTCTCCCTGTCCCCACTTCCCCTTACTCCATGCTGTCTTTGATGATGCAGTGCCACATCCAGGTTGTGACCTGGTCTCTTGCTGTCACGTACCAATCTAACAACGGAGGGAAGCAGCTCTGTGGAAGCAAGGTCCTGCCAAGAGCACTTTAACAGGACCTTTCATTTGTTAATGTCCGGAACAGTGGAAAAGCCACTGAGGACTCAGTCATACGCTCCCACCCCTGCCAAGAATGCCACCGGCCGGGAGGAGTCGGGCATGGGGTACCCTCCGGATATTTAGGCATTCACACGGGTACTGCTTCAACTCCAAGCCAGCTCCTCCCGGGCAGCTCTCAACGCCAACGCCAGGTCACTGGAAGAGAGCATGCAGGGCCTGTTCGTTCACTTAATTTGATTAGGAAATGGAGAGTTGCTTAATTGAGGCCACTCTAATTAGAGCAGCAGAGGTTAGAGTGCATGTCCGGACCAGCAGGAGCCCTTGGGAGACTGGGGGCAGGAGGGGCAGAAGTGGCCTCATGGAATACAGAGAGTTTGCAGCGGCAGAGAGGGGGGGTCAGCCACAAAGGCTGACCAACAAGACCACCCTCACCTCCACTTATTCTGCCCTCCTCTGTCAGTGATGTGGTGCTCCCAGCCCGCTGCAGAAGTCTCCCTGAAAACAGAGGGGGGGGAGCGGAGGGTGCACCTTAAAACCTGCAGCCCAAGTAACAAGAGCTATGTAGCCAGAGCAGTCTCTCAGACCACAGGAGCAGAAGCGCACCCTGAAGGTCCTGTTACAGCAGCACATGAACCTCTGACAGGGGAGAGGGAATGCAGAGTTGTGTTCTGATCCTGCTTCTGCAAGATCCAAGCCCAGCCGGTGGAACTACTCTGCCACTAGACTGGTGATGAAGGGGCAGGGCTGCTGCAATGAGAGGTTTACGCTGATTTTACTTTCCTGCCAAGGTCTCTAAAGCAGTGTTATTTTCCTTTCAAGAACACATATGGAGAGACAGGCTTGGGCACGGACACGGTTCTTGCTCTGCCCCACATGGCTGTGCCAGGCATCCAGTGTGCGGAGCGCGAAGGGATTCCCATGGAGCCGCTCTTACCATTCCCATCAGGATCAGCCTTGACTGCAGTGTACATCTCCCGGATGTTTTCAGGGGTCATCCACCTGCCGTTTCCAAGCCGAGTGTGGGTCAACACCTGAAATTAATAAATGGATCAACACCGGGCACTGGTTTCTTATACTAACAAAACCCTACAGATTCCCTGCTTGAGGCCTGGCAGGCTCCCTTCTGCAGTGCATTGGCCAGCCAGGCATCAGCACATCTCTGCAGAAAGAAGATTGCACTGAGAATCATCTGGCAGCCACACACAGTGTGTGGCTTATGAGTGCTGTTATTTCCAGTTTAGGGCATGGCAAATGACTGCTGGGACTCAGTTAACCAGTTCTGAGGTGGAGGGGGCACAGCTCTTTCTCTTGAAGGGAAAGTAAAGCTATTGATGATAAAAATGAATGCTTTTACTTGTCCAAGATAAGGGCTTGGAATGAAATGCTTCCTTTCCACGTGGACAGAGAGATGCAGTATCCTGGAGAGCTCTCAGCAGGCTCTGACCTCCAGAGAAAGGAGCCTTGCCCTGGGTTGTCACTGATGCAGTTCCCCACACTCCACAACGCTTGCTGCCCACCAGACAGCACACCCCCCCAGCCCCACTTGAAACAGGAGCCTGGGGAGGGACATCCTTGAACTGCCAGTGCCTGCCCTGATGCAGCCTGCCATACAGGGTAAGGGTGCTCAAGAGCTGTGGACAAGGTGCTCATCATCCCCCTCCAGGCTCATTAATAGGGGTGGCTTTGCCGGTGTCTTGTCAATTAGCACAGTCAGCTCCCCACAGGCTGCACAAAGCAGTGCTTACCCTACAAACTCACTTCCCCGGGACACCCAGCAAGAGGAAACCCACGGCACACGGAACGTTTTACCCAGCATATTCAAAACGCACATCTCTTGCCAAGGACTGTTGTCGCTTCCCAAGAGCATGACAACTGCTTCACATTTCCCCAGAAACTTCCACACTGAAGGCCAGCACAAGTCTTGGGACATAAAATTAAGCAAATACTGATCAGTGTATACTGGAGTCTGGTCCTAACCAAGCACATGAGTAATCAAGAGACCATGTGAGGAGGGGACCTGCCAGAGGGTCCCACAGCAAACCTCCCCTGGTCTGTCCCACACTCTACCTCTTTGAGCTGCAGCTGCCCATCCTGATTGTGGTCCAGCAGATTGAAAATGTCCACCTGGCTGATTTCTATCATCTCCATGGCTTCCTCATAGTCATCCGTTGGTAGGATCTGGCTCTTCTGCAGCCCCTTCAACTGTGCCAGATGGACGATGAGCTTGCACTCCTCCTCTGTCAGGAAGTCAGGAATTTCTGCAGCGAAAGTGAGAGCAGCAACAGAGACTGAGGAACTGTTACAGTGGAACCCCTTATCGATAGCAGGCCCCTCAGAAGGAAAAAAAAAACAAACACCCATCAACAAAAAGAGGTGGCGGAGGAATTTAGAAACTGCCTCAGTTTGGGACATTCAAACACATCTACCCTTCCAACAGAAGAGCTCTCAAAGAGCATACACCACACACCTGAGCTGCTGGAGGCAGGTGTTTTTACAGCAGCAGTGCCTAAATGTTTGGATTTAGGGGTCAAGCCCTTAAAGTCTCTTGCAGATACCACAATGGACAAAGGAGTAAACAAACACACGCATATCGCTGCATATTATCACTTCAAAGTTGGCATGTGGATCGGAGTCTGGGAACTGCTGCTCTACAGGAAGGGAGGCCAAAAATCCTTAACGGTGGGCAGAGGTGATGGCCAGGGTTTCAGGCTTCCTTGCTCTCACATGGAGAGGACAGCACTGTGCACAAAATCAAATGCCTTTTAGGGGAACCCAGCACAGCGCTCTAGCATGAAACTCAAAGAGCAAGGAGACAACTTCCAAACTTATTCCCACTCGCTCCCTTGATCCCCCACTAAAAATGGTCTTCAAATACAATATTAAAGGGGAAGACACAGTGCATGGCAGATGCCACACTCCATACCCAGGTAGCATCCTGGTATCACCAGCTTTCATTTGCAGCACGACACCAGCAGCAATCAGGCAGTACCAGGATCCCAAGCAAATTTAAACGCAGAGAAATCCACCGATGACTATGAGGCTAAGAGTTTTCTAGCTGCACGGTGCCCTGGGCACGCACTTGGAAAGCGCTGGCGAAGTCCTGTTCCACAGCCCAGTTACACTGTGGCCCAGCAGGTTGAAATGATCCTTCTGGCTGACGTCTGTCACTGCTACGGGGCCCTTGTTACCAGCTGCTGAGACTTTTGAAGAGGGAAAGAAAAACCACCAAAGCAGGACAGGTTTAAGTGCTCCTAGGCCCAAGGTCCTGCTCTCCAAATTGCAGCCCCCTGGAGCTCCTGCAAGCATGTGCCAAGGACACACCGTATCTCAACCACAGCAGCAATCCTCAAGGGGGGGGGCGCGAAGTTCATTACTTCCATGACCTTAAATCAACCCTATCAGCTCAAACTGTCAATAAGCAATTGGTTTCTTGCTAAGTACAGACCAGAACTAGCCCTGTAGAAAATGAGATGTTCCTGGGAAGCCCCAGAAACACAACACAGCCGGCTGTATCGGCTGTATCGTGACCCCCTGCGAGGACACAATTTCCGCCCCAGGCAGCGCAGGGTCCTTGTGCCAGAGGATGCTTCAGAGCCGGAGCTTCCACCGACTGGTTTGAACCTCATGGCACGGCACCAGGTCTGAATGAACCCTGCGCGCTGGCAAGGAACGCTCCCAGTATTTCCAGTTCCCCAAACTGGGCTACAATAAAGACGGCTTTTGGAATCTTAATTATGTGCCGGAGGAAGGACAATCCCACTTTTCAGCGGTAGTAATGGGATTTCGTAATGAAGTAAAAATTCTGTTAACCGGAAAGCGCGCTCTGCCACGCAGGTTGCGAGGTGAGAGGGTTTCCAGCTAAGCGCTGTCAATCCCGTCTGCAAACAACCTGGCTCCACAGCTGCAAATTAGTTCCCCTCTACCCTCAGCTCTCCGAAACGGTTAACTTCGGGCTGTGAGACCATCCTATCTCTCTGCCTGCTCAACAATAGATCCAGCTAAACAAATGCCTCCTAATTGACTTTGAGCAACACTTGATTGCTTTTACAAAAAACAAAAGAGAGGAAAACATTGGGGTTTATGAAATAATGACTAATCCTGGAGCAAGAGAAAGGGGATGGGTTGAAGCACTGGTGTCAAACAGAGATTCAATCTTGGCTGAAAGAGCCCCAAGACACATGGGCCAAGTCATTCATCCCTCCCCAACTGCCCTCATTTCCACACCTGCTGATCTAAGCCAAACCCCTGCTAAAATCCAAACAATCGGGGCCGCTGGCAAATGAAAATTGGAGCATTGTCTTCCCCATGAGGGCTCTGAAAGGGCCGCACTTAATGAGGATAGATTGACAGAGAGGTGGCTCGCAGGCTATAAAAGGCATCCCACAGTCGGGAGCAGCTCAGTCCGGTGTCCGTCGCCCGTTTGCCCACTCCCAGCTTGCTCCGAGCATGGTCACGGCCCACCGCAGGCACCCCTCGAGGTCAGGCGGCCCATGGCTGCTGTGTCTCCTGGCACGCCTGCTGCTCTGGGGCTCGCCAGGAGCCCGGGCCAGCTACCTGAGGAAATCCTCCAGCTGCACACCCATTCCAGACCGCATGGCCTTGTGCTACGACATCGGCTACTCCGAGATGAGGATTCCCAACCTGCTGGAGCATGAGACCATGCCCGAAGTGATCGAGCAGTCTTCCAGCTGGCTGCCTTTGCTGGCCAGGGAGTGCCACCCAGATGCTAGGATTTTCCTCTGCTCCCTCTTTGCACCAATCTGCCTGGACAGGTAAGATGTTTTTGCAAGTTATTTCAGCTGTAGGAAGTAACACTCCTCGAGAGCGCAACTGCATTTGCCTCCCGAGAGAAAACTCGTGCGATCTGATCAGCGCAGCCCCCAAAAAGCCGTGCTGCCCCTCTCGGCAAGGGGCAATTGGATTACCCAGCAGGGACCTTCCCTCTGAAAATGAAACATGAGCATTTCATCTTGCAGGAGCAGAACCATTATGTTCCCTCTGGATTTTCCTGCTCTCCCACCCCAGGCACCGCTGCCGGCTCCCTCGGCCACCCTCCTCGCACACCCCAGTAGCTGCTGGCACCCACCAGCTTCACCTCCCACCTCTCCTGCAGCCCCCTGCCCCCAGCTCTTGCCCCGAACATGTAGGGGGTTTCTGAGCCCAACAGTGCCAGAAGCAGAGAGAAATCCTCAGTTTTGAGGTGCAGCCGCCAAAGTACAGAGCTGCTAAGGAAATTGGGTATCTAATTAGGCACCTAAGGTAAACAGCCTTTGCAAAAACAGAGAAGATCCCTGGGGGGACAAAGGGCTTCTGGCAGCAGCCTGTATCAAACAGCCTCATCCCTCACCCCTCCTGTCCTCAGAAATTCGTTGTTTGCTTCCTGGGCATGAATGTTCAAAAGACATCAAAGACCCCCAAACAGCTCTGCTAGTGCTAGAGCATGCAACATAGCCCCGTGCGGCAGGAGCGTGGTGCCAGGGCTTGACCCTCAGCCTGCTGCCAGGAGTCCAGAGGTGCTGCAATCCCCATCCCCTCCCCAGGCTCATCTACCCCTGCCGCAGCCTGTGCGAAGCTGTCAAGAGAAGCTGTGCACCCGTCATGGCTTGTTACGGCTACCCCTGGCCCGAAATCCTGAACTGCAACAAGTTTCCTGCAGATCATGAACTGTGCATCGCAGCAGTCTCCACGGATGAAAATTCTTCGAGCAGGAGAAGTAAGTTGTTTTTTTTTTTCCTCATATATTTTCCCATATGTAACACTGAAAGCTCAAAAGGATAGGCCTATGCCTTGTTTCTATCCCTAATATTTCTGGTTTATAGCTATATTTTAAAAAAGTAATTTATAAATTCTGGGTTTGTTCTCTCTGGGAACTCCACCATGCCTAGAAAATTAGCGTGACGTTGTATGCAGCTTGTTCCCCTCTCTACTGTATTCACTCGCTCCCTGGGTGCCATCAGAGCAGGCAGGGTTTGGGGCAGGGGGAAGGAATGGCTGTGAAAGCCTAACGCCCCGGCACAGCGTGACAGCTCATGGTGCGCAGGCTCCAGGCGGGGAGATGTGCGTCCAGCAGAGCTAAGGAGCTGCAGCTCTGATCTTCCAGCTGTGTCCAGGGTTTAAAAAGCATGCAAAAAGAAATGTTCTGCAAGCCTACTCTTTAAACATTAGGAAACACCACAAAGGGGCATGAGCCTCTGCAGACATGAGTTACACGAGAAAAAAGTATTTAAGACTGAAAGATGAAATTAAGCACCCAGATACTGATGAACACTGGGGGAGATTCAAGAGCAGTTAAGGGGAGAACAGACGCCTCACTTCAGCATCACTGGATGGAGTCTGGCCATACCAATGGCTTCACCGTTTCATCCAAACTAGGAGATCTTCATTAAGCATTTTCACTGCTGCTTTAACATGCAGCAACACACACAAGCCTCAACAAAGCACAACAAGCAGCGTCTGCCCCAGCCACAAAAAGGGGAGCTTAACATTTCCCACCCTGGCAGGCTGAGATGTCTCTCCAGGGACTAGGTCGCTCGGGAGGAAGCACCACTCAGAAACAGCAAGCCATCACTTGCAGATCTCAAAATTTCATGATGCCTTTTCCAGTGAAGCTTGACAAGGGTGTTATAACCCAATTTCTGTTGCAGCAGTGCCCCGAGCCAGCTGCAAGGACTGTGAGCTTGAGGAGGCCAGCACTGCCAGGGAAATCCTGGAAAACCTCTGCGCCAATGATTTTGGTAAGTCCTCTCAATTTGTTTGGTCCTCTCAGTTGCTGCCGTTCCCGCCAGCAGCCAAGTACTGGCATGGACAGAAAATGGCTTTGCCATAACAAACTGACTTGGAGGAACCGCAGCTTTTACAGCAGATCCCAGGGATTTTTCAGGTCCCAACTTACCTGTTAGGTAGCAGGAGGGCTCAGCTCCAGGCAGCACCAAAGGTGAAGACCTGCTTTATTTCTGCAGGCTCTGATTTGGTTTTGGTCTGTGGCTGCTAAATATAAACACTACTCTGGTTTTCCCTTGGAGGCCAACATTTCAATCAGTGCTCACAAAAACCTTCAGCAAACTCCATGTAAGCTATTTCAAACTTCAATACCATTGTTCTAGCAATGCACCTCTCCCTCTCCTAGCCCAAGCAGGTGGCAACACGGGTTCTGCTCAATCAGCTGGCAGGAAGTTTTCAAGATACTGCCCTGATTTCAGGCACACAACCTTCTTAAAAAAAAAAAAAATAATGTTTAAAATCCTGGGCAGCTGGCAGTCGTGTCACCTCCTGAAATCCCAGCTCAGAGAAAAGTCAAGTAATTTGCACAAGACCAGGACTTTTATGCATCCACTTGCTTCCGCCCCTGCTTCCTACAGGCTTTCTGCCCACGCAGCAGCAGCGCTGCTACACCTTCGCCACTCTCATGAGGAAAGCAGAGTGAGAATGGTGTTCAGTACTGGAAACTAACCTCAAATGAGAACTTTTACAAGTTCACTGCAATTAGAAGAGCTCAGATGGATGTGTCATCACATTACAGAAACAGCAAGAAAGCCTTGCGTTGGCTGTGTGTTGAGATATGAAAAGTAAACAGAACTAACAGCTCTTTTTCCAACCCCCGCAGCAGTGAAAATCCGAATCCTGAGGAAGAACACGACCACCACCATCTCGGACTTTGACCTGGACTCCTCCAGGGTGGAGGTCCTGAAGCACGGCCCACTCCTCAGAACCGAAATCCCCGCCAGGCTCCAGCAGTGGCTGGACATCGATGCTACCTGCGTCCACAACATCATGAGAGGCACTCATGCAGGAGTCTTCATTGTAAGCGGCGAAGTACAGAGTGACAAAGTGGTGGTGAACAAGGCCTACGCCTGGCAGAAGAAGAACAGGAACCTGCACCAGGCGGTGCGGAGGTGGAAACATCACCGCTGCCCTGAACAGGCTGGCCAGAAGGTCTGAAAAATCTCATTTTCAACAAGAAACTGCTCCCTTCCCTATGGCTAGAAAACTCCTTCCCCTGGCAGTTGGTGTTTTGGAGATGTACAGCCAATATTTTTAGGTGATTCAAAGTAGTCATAGTCCAGATAGGACCTCACCACAGATCCCTGTTTTACTGAGACAGAGCTTAAGGATGCAGATTTAACATATCTCTCTCACAAGTCTCTGCAGATCCAGGACTTGCGATGGACGGCTTTGTGTAGGATCCAACGTCACAACAAAACTGAACTGAACTCCGCAGGCAAGCACAAACTAGAAGAGACCTTTAGTAACAGTTCCTTCTAGTCCTCGTCATCAAAGCTGATGGCCATTTCAGCTTCACTATTTGATCCCGAGACATTGAGGCTGTCCAAGTGCCCACTTGCTTTCTGTCCAGAAAGATCACACGAGAGTCTCCCTGAGTGCTAAGTGATGCTTTTTGTGTAATGGAGCAAATACTTTACTCTTGAACAGTTCGAGATAAATTAAGGGGGAAAGGAACCCACCCTGGCAATGCCCGGTCTCTTAAAAATGAGTGCTAAACTCTGCTCTTGAACAAGTCACTCAGGCTGTCCCCTCAGCTTGTTGCACTCAGAATTGGTGAGCATCCGCACAGGTAAAAGGAAACAGCCATTCTCGAGCAGGAAAGGCACAGAGCAAAGACAGCTGAGGGTTTCTGCATAACGGGGAAAACAATTTTTTAAGATCAGAAATTCAGTTTGGATCAGAAGATTCTGGTAACTGGGGAACTACTGAAGATAACAAGATATCACAAGAGCCTTGAGAAAGAGCCGAGCGGGAGTGGGACATCAGCCATTTAAATCTCTGCTTTGGTGTGCGACAGCAGCTTTGCTTGGGACGCGGAGGTGAGCCCCAACCACAGCACAACAGGAGCTACCTGCAGTTCTGATACGGGAGGGGGGGAGAAATGTTACACAGCTGTCTGGCCTTCCACTCGCACGCAGGGATGACCGAAAAGGCAGCAAAACTCCGTCTCATCAAGTTCTCTGCAGCTCACTCTCTCACCCAAGTAAGTTGGGGCTGTAATTCCCTGCAGGGGTAAAGACAGCTATAGTTCTACACTCCAGACTACACAGCAGAAAACAGCAAATTCCCAAATGAGAAAACAAGTTGGATTTCTACTGCCTAACAAAGCACTGCCTATGGAAAGTTTTCTACACTGGATTAAACTTGGGACTGAAATAAGGGGAAAAACGGCTTTTGGGAGAAACGTGTTCTGCCTTGCTCATGATGCCTGCAGTCTCAGCTGTGGAGAGAGCCACCCGGTTTGATGGAGACACATTGCCTCCCTGTGCTCACAAAGCACACCGACACTGCCGTCCGACCTCCTCTTCACATTTAGTGTGGGCCAAGATGAGCGCTCAGACACTCACACTGAAATTCAGCTGTGCCCTGACATTTGTGTAGCGATTACTTCTGTTCCCTGAGGCTCAGAAGAAAATCACAGCGAGATTTCCTATTTTTATTCCTCTTTGCTGCCTTGTCTTGCAAACTGCCGCCCAATCCACAGAATCCGCTGCCAGGTGGTCCCTGCAATGGCAGCATCTTCTGCACAGACTGCGTTTGGAAAACACAACAGACCACATAAAAGCTCTGAAGGTTGAAAAGACTTTGTCTGATGTTTGTTTTCCATTAATAGGATTATTTGATTACTAGTGTTTCCTAACTAAAAAGTGCACAGATGGTCTGACTTACAAGCTTTAGAAATGACGTCTCGTAGCCACAGGAGGAAAAAAATAGGGCAGAGACTTTTTCATAGCTCCACAAAATACGCTTGGGTTCAATGCAGGCGACTTACCCACATTTAAAAAACAAACTGCAAGTTCCCCTGTGGTGCCCAGTGCCATGCCCCAAAGCACAGAGCTCACATTAAATCATTAACGAGCCGTCTGCTGCTGTAGTCCCACTACAGCCCGCTCTGCTGAAAGCACAGATCACAGACCAGCCACTTATTTCCTTAAATCAGCTCTCGCATGCCGCAACACTTCGTGCTAATTAAAATCCCCAGAAATTCAAGAGTCCTTCTTTGCTAGCGACTTCTGGGTTTGTCTACCACAACCAAGTTAAATACACACCTCCACTGTTTTAAACAACAGAGATGCAATAAATTAGGTTTTTTTTAAACCAGTTCATTTAGGTTGGTACTGTTTGCATAGATAGAGAAGTCTCTGGAAGTCTTTTAAAGTCAGAGCTGGCTCCTGGCAGGTTCATCTGGGAGATAAGAGCTGTCTTGCGACTCGCGGTTTCTAAATAAGGGACTCCTTATCAGAGGACAAGGGAGAACAGACTCGCGTGGCATCCCAAATCTTGAATGTCTGTCGCTGCCTGTGATACAATCCTCCGGGAGGAAAGCTTCCCTCAGAACGGATGGAGGTGCCGGAGTGCCAAGTTAAAACTTGTGGGACTACTGCTGCGAGGACCAACCTGCCTTTTATCAACTTCAGCACCTTCCTTGCAGGCCAGGATCAACTCTTTTACTTCAGCAGTACCGGCAGGGCAGAGAAGGTGGAAAGAGGAGTTTTCCCAAGTGGCTTTCCTGAGTGAAAACCAGAGCGATTGCCCCAGACCGTGGTTCTGGTAATGATGTCCCTTTTGTGATGGCTGTGGGGTGTCAGTTCCAGGTTGATGTGTCTGTTCACTGAATGTCAGACACAAATCCACTTAGAAATTCGCAAACCATGAGTACCAGGTATGTAGAAATGACAAAGAACTTTGTATATTTCTTCCAGATACTTATTGCATTAAAGGAATTTAATAAGAAACCTATCTGATTTATGGTCAGGCTTTCAGTGTATACAATCTGTTTGGACTTAGAAAAAAACCCTCTTTTTATACTACCGAGAAAGCATCTAGAAGACTCTCAATGCTACGTTTTCAGAAACAAGAGGTTTTCTCTGACTTTGCAGTAGTAGAAATTTTGTAATCATCTGTCCCCAAAAATTAATTTATATATTCTCAGTGGATTTCCAGAACACGGAGTTCAACTAATGAGACTTCACCAGCCACAGCAAAAATCACAGAACAGTAAAGAAGGTTTTAAAATACCTGAAAGGATGTTGTGTGCATCAGAGCAGCCAGAAACACAGACAAATCTAGAACAGGATGCAAAATGAAGGAATACATTAAATCTATCAATTCTCCCATTACTCATTTCCTCAGCACTGAAGCACCAACACTAAATTGCTTTAATATCATTTATTACCAAAAGTTCGGGGATCTTTTGTCCCTTCCGAATACCGAGCAGCTTTTTCGAGGTCCTCTTCAGTGACCTGCTGTCTATTCACGGTGTTTTAAAGAGAATCTGAAAAACCTGAAAAGATTTATCTTCCAAATTCTTCTAAGTGGGCCATCCAGAGCGAGGAGCCTCTGTGCATGCTGTATCAAAACAGGTTAAAGAAAACCGCTCTGTTTTGACGCAACCCCAAGGAAAAGTAGCACAGGGAGGAGAAGCGAACACGCAAGAAGTCATTTCCCCCCGAGTGGGTGTAAGACAGTGGCGGCTGTGACACAGAG
>NW_009593113.1:48380-52531 GCF_000690535.1 Cariama cristata | reverse complement strand
TAAATAATAATAATAAATAATAAATAATAAAATTAAAAAACTCCCTTTCCTTAGGGTCACCATTTAGACACAGATTTCCAGTTTATAAGGAATACTTTAGTAAAGTAATGCTAATTTTTACATTAACGTACTTATTTTTAATTTAAATGTTGATAGCTCTGCTCTGCACTTTCATCTCTACACTGAATCCGATTAATAAGAAGCCAAGCGGACTCTTACAAAAGAAACTGCAAAATACTTTTTATTTTTGAGAAAGGCTAATAGTGCTTTCACGCGAATATGTGGCTGTATTGACAGGGGACATATTTAAAGTAAATTTATGAAAGCAAAATGTAGCAGGAGAGTATTTGTGCATGATGTCAAAAACCTGACTGATAGCTGTCTGTAAAACAGCAATGAAGCAGACACCAGAATTTCAGGACTTTAAACGTGGTTCTTAAAAGCATGTGCCTGTTTCTTACGGATATCATGTTTTTTAAATCATTTCAGTGACTCAGTAGGTTTGGTTGGTTTTTTTTTTTTCATTAATTTTTTGGTACTGCACGGCAAGAAGCACAAGAAAGTGTCGGTGCCCTGTAACACACAGGGACCGTGTTTTAATTTGCCAGTTCTGCATTGAAAAAAATAAAGGAGAAAAGCGAAAACGTAAAACGCAGAACCAAGTGTTGTCATTACTTTAATTATTGCTGTCGGAAAAGCAACGGCCATAAATCACATCGCGCTTCTGCAATGTAAATGCCATACGTTCACATTTATAGTAAACACCCAGGTAACAACCTATGCTGGCACGGAAATCCTCTCCTCCAAAGACGACTGCGTCCAAATGAAAGCCAACCTGGGATCCTGTTCTCAGTGCTTCTTCGCAGACAGCCTTCAAACGAGAACAGAGTATTAATTTCTACGGAAATGCAGGACGCAGAGAGACTGCCGAGGATATCACAGCAACTCCCTGTTACCAAAAATCCTTCAGCTAAAATTGCTCCTATTAAGCAAAGCCATTGTCGGTGCTCGACTCTGCACAGCGCTTTAAAATGACTCGGCAAAAGAGAAAATTTCCCTAAGCACCTATATGCCTAGACTGTGTAAATACAGGCTATCGTAGCAGATTCCCTACCTTCTGCTTGACATAAAGCCCTGGGTATTAACGTGATCACTCCTTCAGGTACTTATGTAACAATATGAAACAAAACATCTGTCAAATAAGGCTTAAAAGCAAACAAAAAGTATTAAAATTGATTAGTTTGACAGTTGAGATACCCGCACGAGAAACAGAACTAAAGATCTGAATCTCTTTATTAAATAATTAATATGAACAGTTTAAAACGGTTGTAGATTCCTTATATCCTTTAAGGATTTATAGGACTGCCAATTTAAAATCTTCTGCTACATATAACTAAAAATTAGCTAAAAGGAAATTAAAAATGCAACAAGTGCTGTAGAAAAGTACCATGAGAAAAGCAAGAAAATTTTTGCTGCTGTAGCTATTTTATGAAGAAGCGCATTTCCAAAATATTACTGTTTTATATCGATGTTTGGCTAATATTAATATTTTTGAAGGCTAAGGTACGCGGAGAGATGTAACTGCCAGCTCTACTAATGGGTGCTCTCCTTCGGCACCTGACGGGACAAGAAATTATTCTTTAACAGAGCGCTTTAAAAGGCAACTCTCCCACCAGCATCGGGAACTACAATATTAAAAATTCCACTATAAAATACCGCAGGTGAAGAAAAACCCCAGCCAGTTTAAAATACAATTTAATACTGCGTAGGCACACCGGACAGGAGCGTGTCTATTTGGTTACTGCTTTATTATGTTCCCAGATACGTTAGCGTGTGTCCTAAGATAAATGGCTGTATCAAAGGAGCAGGCTGCCTGGACGTACTTCTGATGTGTGCCTGTCCTCAGCTGGTCCGAAACTTTTCCCTTAGAGCTTGGGAGGGGAACGCTGAATTCCTGGCGCAGGCACGAGATCTTCCGTTTCGTTACGGTGCTGCTTCCCCCTTCTGAACTTGATAGTAAAGGTTGGGGAGCAATTTGTACTAAAATGCACTTTAGAAATAAGATTTGATCGAAAATTACCCCCAAAAAGGAGCACGTTCCTCAGATATTTCCTATTTTCAAAGTTAATTATACTTCTTACCTTAACATTAAACACCCCACCATACACACCAAAAAACGATAACATGAAATTTGATTGTAATGTTACCAGTAGAAACCATTACAAAGATGCCAGTTTAGCAACAATGAAATGATGATTAATTCTTTTCTCTAATTAAATGGTATACAAAAGTCGAGTTGGCTAGCTATGAAATAGCCAAGCATATTGCAACACTGTGAGTATTCCACATCTTCGGAGAAGCCCGTTTCCACTCCAAGTGGGATAAAAATGATAACAGTAATGCAGAGAGGTTTTGTTATTTGGCATGGACTACCTGGAACTGTTCTGTCACTGAAATACGTTGAATTTGTGAAGGCCTTTACAATGCAAATGTGCAAGCTCAACGCAGAAATGTTTCAGGGGATTGAACAGTATGTTTAGTATTTTTTAACCTCTCTTCCTTGATGAAATTAGGGGGAGAGTGAGGAGTATTCAGCCTATCCTAGTTGGCTGAGATGGCAAAATATGAACACTTCAAGACCTGCTTACCTTAAAATTGAGCAAGCCCACTGCAGTTTCCACAAAGGGGATAAAATTCATTGGTTCTACAAGTGTTCGGCCTTTTAGGTGATGTAAGAATTTGTCTGAAAACTAAAACCAGAAGGTACAAGCTATCAGAGAGAGAGGAAAAAAAACCCCAACAGTCTACACGTATATATAGCACGTTAAATTTTCACCTGGCTGTAACGACACCCCTCCCTACCCCAAAAACTTGTAAATAAAAAAATTAAACCAGCTTTTAACAAGGCCTGCCATTTGGAACCGCAGCATTCCCATAGATTTCTAAGTTTGGAGGCCGGTTTGCAAAACAAAAAAAAAAAATTAAAAAAAAAAATAAAAAAAAATCCAGGCTTAGCACCTCTCACTCTGGCTTAGTGAAATGCAAATGCGTGGGCCCTGAAAAACAACGAAGTGCTGCTGTACCTGAGGTCCTGTTTTGTTTCAGGTCCAGCATTGCCATCACTGGAAGCGCTCCCCAGCCTTCTAAGTGGCATCCGTATTATTCATTACGGCACCGTTACCCTTTTGTTCAATAGGCTTTTCTTCATAATTTTTTAGCTTACCTAGGAAGGCCTTAAAAAGGAAGTTTAATTCTTTGAAGACCAAAGCTTGCCAATTTTTTCCATGAGACCAGTTCACAGCTAGCTCTGAGCTGCCAGTGGGGTAGCCCAAATTCCAAAATCTATCATCTGGAAACATACAAAAGCTCTTGCACAGATTTTTCCCCTTTCAAAAGGGGGGAAGAAAAAAAAAAAAAAAAAAAAGGAGGGGGGAAAAAACCCCTATATTGTAAATCTATTATGTCTGTCCAGATCAAGTAATTTGCGCGGAGATAAACGTATCGCAGGTATGGCGAAAATATGTTAGTAAATAAAGACAAAAATAACATATGCATATATTTTAAATTTAAGGAATATTCGACTATTAATGGATATCAAAGGAAAGGGAATTTTAATCATCTCTCCATTCAGTCTCAGTTGGGTAAATCATATCTAAGAGATTTGCATAAATATAAACCATCAAAGACTTTTCATCTTCAAAGGGGGTTTCAAGACCCTATAAGCTTTGTACTGTAATCATCGCAGGTCACAACCCTGCAGGAATAAGGCTGCTATGGCAACATAAAAAACTAATGCTTAAGGCTTAGCATAATATTCTGACTAATAGAAAGGAAACTCATTTTAAAAGCTGGCAGCCTATTTACCAGAAGCTGGATTAGAGGTGTTATTTCCCCTTTTAGCTTCCCCCCACCGCCCCTCCCCAAAAGAAGGAAAATCTAATCACCCAGATCGGGGGGGGGGGGGAAGCTTTCCAGCAATTTGCAGTAACTTTACAATTAGGCCAAAATAAATCACAGCTCTCTTCCATGAAGAATTCTGCCCTTCCCATCCCTGCTTTGCATCGTCACTCTGGCCCTCTCAGTAACTTTTCTTTGGAGAAGAGAATTCCACCCGAAAATGTGCAGGGAGGAAAAACAAAATTAAATAAAAA
>NW_009593113.1:12734-48332 GCF_000690535.1 Cariama cristata | reverse complement strand
GTACTACAGTGACAGAAAACAGTAAACTTCATCCAGGCGAATGCAGAAAATGAGGCGATATAATGTCATCAGCATATCTTCTTAAGACTCCTAGCTGATTTTTACTTTTTAAGTGAAAAAAAAGTAAAAAGCGCTGCTCGTTCATGTTTTCGGTGCAAGTTAAAGGAGCACAGCTCTTCTTTTATTTTAAAACATTTTAAAAGTCACACTCCTGGGATTTTTGCTATCTTTTGTTTTGAAGGTAAACAGAAAAAAAAGAAGCATGTTTAATTAAATATTGTCTCTTTTCCTCTCTCTTTTAAAAAATTTGCAATAAGCACCAATACAAAAGGTAACGAGAAGTTTCAATTAATTTTCTTTTTTTTTTTTTTTTCAAAAGGAGACGATTAAATGTTTCCGGCCCGCTAAAGTGTTCATTTCAGGGAGAAAAGGGGGGGAAAAAAGGAAAAAAAAAAAAAGAAGAAGGCGGCGGCGGAGGGGGAAACAAAAAAAAAACCCCAAACCCACAAAGCTTGGGGAGGGGATGAAGTAGCAAGGCCTCAGCAATTCTTTCAATTCCAGTGCACACCCAATAGTGTGTCGGGAAGAATGCACACTGGTCGGGATTTGTGGGAGAATTGTCCCGCCACAAAGGAGGGAGAGTTACGCTTGTTATAGTCCAATAAGCCATGCCAGTCAAACAAGTACCCACACTAGGGACAAAAGGGAAGCAAGAGATTCTCACACAAAAGAAAACAAGTAAGCCCATCTTTTAGTTGTGCATCAGCCTCCAGGTTTTCTGCTGCATATAAATAAAAATGAAGAGGGGGGAGGTGGGTGTAGGTACGGGGTGGGGGGAATAAACAGCTTTGGGAGGCTGAAAAAAAAAAATAAATCATGCCGGAATGAATTTTGGGAGGATTGGGAAAAGAAGGCGGCGGCGTTAGGCAGAGCGCGCTCTTTGTGTTGCAAAGGTTGGGTAAAGTGAGAGGGAAGGAAAAGGCGGACAATGAGGGCGACGTTGTTGGGGCTGGCTTGTTTTCCATGACGGAAATCAAAGTTAGTGAGAGGGAAGGTGGAAGGGGATGAAGGGACAAAGAGCCCCCCCCCCCCCCCTTCCTCCCTGCAAAACCTACTTGGTGGCAGCAAGGGCCCTGCCATTTTGGAAGCATGAATATTCATGACTGACAAGTTACGTCTAACGCTTACATGGCTGTAAACCCTGAGAGGTATACCCCGGCTAATTTAATTAAATGTTGGTGGAAGGGGACGGTGTACCTTCCGTCGGGAGCGGCGGAGGCCGAAGGGGCAGTGCCATGGAACGGACGGGGCTCGTCACATACCCAACGTATCTGCTCAGTTGTACGCTCACGCCTCATCTCAATGGTTTGATCAAGGTTAGATGCTGAGATTAAAATAGATCCTAATACATCTGCCTGCCTTTCATCACAGCTTGCGCGCGTGCTAGTTGCTCGGCTAGTGGTTTGCAAAAATATAGAAGCAAATAATTAAGCATTATTCCTTTACTGGCATATTACGGCAATAATGGTAGATCTAAACGAACGTCCCCCTTTCTTGACAATTAAAACAATTACAGCATAATTAGGCCTATTTCAAAGTTTTCTTAAGTAATTTGACATGCCAACCATTTACATTTCAGCTTTTTATTGGCTGAAAAGTCAGTCGTGAAACACAAACACACCTGTCAGCAATTAAAAAGGAAGAAATAGAGAACTGTTCAGGAAATAATATCTGTGCTAATTAAAAACACTAGTTAAAAGCTTCCTGTTTGTTCCTCCGGTTGCCCCAAGGAGTGACCTTCCCCCCCCAACCCATTTTTTCATATGTTGCTAACATGGTTTCCCCATCTCCTGCTTCCAACGCATGTAACGAAGGCCCATGGACAGAGGCAGTCATTTTGCTTGTTAAGACAGTTAGAGAGGGAGTCAGATACTTACGCTTCGATTTTTGACGGTAACACTCTGACATCATTATTGGCTCTTTGTTGACCACGGGAGAAATAAATGTGGGTTTCTTTATAAATGCAAGGTGTTCCACGTATGCTTTTTATGCAGCACATCTTACGTACATTTAAGTGGATGCATTTCCCAGTTACTTATGCCAAGCAACAACGTTACAGGGCATTTGCAGCCTTCCCTGTAACTCAGAGCCATCCATCTCTATGCCTGTGGGAACTTGGCCCAACAGCTTCAGTCAAAAGCTACCGTGTTGTTGGTACTCACCCATCTCATTTCTTCCACATTTTCAACCTTTGGCAGCATCATGCTTGAAGGAAGGGTCTGGGACTGCAAAAGCACCTCTAGATCTTCTTCTGCAAGACCGCTGGACACGGAGTTTATCCTAACACACTTTTCGGTATGGCCAAAGTCAAACTCTTCAAGGGTTTTCACAACAGTCAGCCTTGCTTCTCTCTACAACAGATACGAGTTTAGAGGCACAAGAAAAGAAAAAGAAAGCGTCTTTTCTATTGACAGAAAAGTGCACTGAGCAGTGAACTTGTTGAAAAGACGTGGGGAAAGAGCTAGACAGCCGGTATGTTGGTGTCCCCAAAATGCCTGTCACTCTTGGACTTTTATTGAAGCAGTTGTCACCAACACCTCGCAATTTTACCTTCCTCCTTTCTTTGTAACTGGTAAATAAAATGCTTGGGCTTTATGCCTAAGTATTTCTACGCCACCACTCGTAGAAAACAAGACTGTTGTGTTCACTAGTGCCAAACATGTCTAACAAACACAAATCTTTATACTAACCACGATGTGTTGCACTAAGAATCTGCTCTCACAAAAATGGCATGTTATTAAGTTTCCCGAAAACAATTCATTTTTGTAATTCATCTCTATATTGCCTGGACGTCAGCAAGCATAGATGTACATATACTTCTTTGGTTTCGCTACATAATCTTCCTTTTCTCTATGTATCCAAAGTCTATTAAAGCTTGTGGTAGAGTTCACAACTCGCATGTGAAAACAACGCCAAAATAACTCGGGAGATTTTTCTTGAACCACATAAAAAGCCATTCTCCTGCTGGCACAAAATAAAAATCTCCAAAGACACGCGCTTCCCGCGGCCGTTCGTTATTCTTGTGAATGTAAATTTACAAAACTGTTTAGTAGTTGATTTGCATGAAGAATACTTGCGTGCTTTTCTGAAATGAAACACGTTTCTCGGTCTGGAGAAGAAGCGGAGGCGGGGGGGCGGGGGGAAGGAGGGCGCTGGGCTCCCCGCTTCCCGCCAACTGCAGCTTCAACCCCAAATTCCTTCCACTCGCCAACAGCCCCTAACAAATTCGCATTGTCAAAACGCGCACTTATCAAAAGTCATTTCATTTGTGAAGAGTTTTTATGGGGCTAATAAAACTTTAAAGCTCCTGACTCACGGAGCTTCAGGAACGACTTTAACAATATGCCGTCGCCGAATAGAGACGCTTTTCAAGAAAACAGGCAAACTCATGGGGAAAAAAATAAAACAAAAATTAAAAAAAAGCATCAAAGTTAATATCCAGGCTAATACCAAGCAGCAAGACAGTAGATTTAAACCAGACGGATGCAAGTCTCTGCCGGCAAGAGGGGCAGAGGTGGTTTCCCAATGTGGTCTGAGTTAACCAGGGTGAGGGAACGGCAGCTTACAGTTGTCAGGTCCCATCAGAACAGGGTCTCCCAGGGCAGCGTAAGACAGCTCCACAGTGTACTGATTTACAGGGCTGGGACCCCCCGATAATTAGGGTAAGTTTAGAGAAAAGCAAGTGATGGCTCTAACTGGTTAAAAGGAAGGAATAATGAAGCAGAAAGTTAATGAAATCTGAAGCAAACAGCCTTCAGCTTGGGGCTACTAGCCCTGCTTCTCCGAAGGCTGGGAGCATATGCCCGGTAATCGGACAGACGGGAACGAGGTGCACACGTAGGCATCCCTGTGCTGCGGTCGAGGGGCACGTTCAGAGGTAATCTCTGGAAAATACAACCCGAAACGTTCAAACTGCTGTGAATCGGACTCTGACCAAGGCCATTAGGAAAGCCGCACAAAGATGCATGCAGTTTACTACAAACACGTCCAGCTGGAAGACAGCTCCAGTGCACAGCCGTCCGGAATGGTTCTTCCAAATTAGGCAAACTGAACCATATGATGCCCATAGCGGGTAATACAAATCCCCCAAATTTCCTTCTCCGACCAGGGGTAATGGGCTTCTAGGGCTGGGTTGAAAGTTTATGGATATGAGGCAGAAGGGTGGCTTAAAAACACGCTCCGAAACCCAATTTATGCTTTTAATTAAAGTCAGATTATCACCGTTTCAGCACACACTGATCCAATTTGCAAAAGAAAGATCTTCCCCAAACGATCCGCTAAGGCAGCATCCAATTCCAACTGAAGGCACAGCTCTAGCAAACTTACAGCCTGATTCGTTATGATTTTTTTCAGATTATAATAATGAGCAGTAGACCGCCTCATTAGCTATTTTTCTCCTCAGGCTGCAAACTCCCTTCCCAAAAAAGACAGATCGTGTCTTTCTAGGTATATTTCCATACAAAGCACTTATTAACAGGCTGTTGCTGTTATCAATTTACATAAACTAAATGTGCAGCCCTCTGGTACGTATCCCAAAAATAACCAACAACTTCACTGAATTTATACCAACCAACAAACATGGGGAGGGGGTTGTTGTTTTTTCCCATATTTTAATAGAAAATATGTTCCTATGTTAGTTAACACACCCATGCCATCTGTTGGGTTGAGAATTGATGCATTTTCTTAGAACCGCTACATTTTAGATCTGTCTGCCTAGACACCCGAGGAATGGAAATATTTCCTTTCCATGACAAAATACTTCTGGTCACTATAGTTTCCACATCAGGATTCAATTTGCGTTTTTAAGTGTGGGACAAACCGAGAGCATTCAGCTGCCAAAGTCAGAGCTTGTGAGGGGGCCGATGCGGTGCTTATCCTTCCTATAACAGAGAAAATCCCACTAACGTTAGTGGGGTGTATCAGGTCCTCACGCAGGCTTCCAATAAGACATTTCATGGGTAAATAAAAAAAAGTACCAAAGCCTCTGACCAAGGGTACTAAAAACGCGGAGGAAAGGGAGAGCCCTTTCTGCCTCATTATGCAGGGAAACGTCGATGCTATTCTTATTGTAGGGTCCACGCAAAAGCTAAAATTTTAAGCTAGGTAAACTACTTCAACATTGTAACAGTAGAGAAAGAAGTAATCCTTGATACAATAATGTCTTTATAGTAGTAGATGCAGGAATAAACACTTTTTCCAAACACTACGTAAAGCCCTCGCCAAGAACGGTCAAACTAGAATTTTTAAGGAACGGTGAAAGAAGTGATTTACTCTGTTCTTCTCACGAGAACTATACAACATTGGATAATACTCTGTCATGCATGAATAGCTGATAAAGAAATAAACGTGATCGTTAAGTACAACAATTCCATCCCCAGGTAGCTCGGGATGGTGGTATCCCCGTTGGGCCCCACGTGGGCTGGGTTCTGAACAACCGAGAAAGACAACAGGGAGCTTCATGGTAAACAGTGGTATTATTAAAATACACTAAATTTGCAACTTGTGCTGGAAAACCCACTGGGAAAAAAACTCCATGTTGGACAGGGTGGCTACTTTAGCATCCCTTCTGTTTGACTCTGACGAAGACATGGGAAGATGTTCATTACCACGCGCAGCTACGCCAACTGGAGAAGATAAAGGTTTCGGTGACACAGCATCGCCGACAAATCCACTGCCACCCAGACAGTGAAATTAAAGACTGGAATACGCGTGTTGCTGGCTCGATTGGCACCCATTAAACCTAATAACTAACCATCCTCACGAGTTCCTAGCTCTGAATTATCAAATCTGCAAAGAAAACAACATCCGTCCACTTTTACACTCCAGTGGAAGAGGTGGTCCCTCGCGGCAGGGCTGCGCGGTCTCGCCATCTGGAGAATAAATCGAGTGTGAAGTACAGTATAGTTTGGGACCAAGCTCCGTGGCGGCAGCCCAGCAGTTAGTTCATTAGTCCCAAACTTGCGGGGATTAGTGCGGTATCAGCTCTACTGTCGGATGGGATCAGGCAGGCAGAGCGCGAGACTTGGGGAAGGGGGTGACGGCAAAGAAGGAGCCCCTCGGGCTTATTTATAAAACTATACAGTATAAGCGCACCTAAATAGGTGCCTTTCTAACAGTATTGTCACAGTCTCCTACCAGCTGAATCAGTACCTTTCCTTCTCTCTTCCCCCCTCTCCTTTTTTTTTCTTTACGTTGTATGTCAAGACACAGAAATTTCCACTTCGAAACAGAAGGAATGCCACAGAGTTGGAAGCTCAGCCACCCACTCACCCCGGACACAGCGTTAATACAGCAATAATGAAGCAAAGACCGTCAGATTAACAGAATTTTGGGGACTGCAACAGCAGACGGAAAAAATGACATTTTCTTCTGGCTTTTCAAATTGCTACGATACCCCACAAACCACTTTTCCAGCACTGTGATTTCTAGACCTGCCTGATTCAGGGGACAAAAAAAAAAATCTCTGTTTTGCTTTATCTTTCTTGCCTGGTCTTACCCCCTTATTTTTCTCAAGACCTTCAGGTCTTAATGTAAAGATAGTGGGTATACTTAAAGATATGTTTATGCATAGATCCTATCCTGTTAACATCTTTTGGTAATAATTCTTCCTATGGGAATGTAAACATACGACGCACTAAAATGGCAGGCCAGAATCTATCACCCTCATTGCCATAATAAGTTTGCACGTTTCAAATAGCAGAGGAAAAATTAATTACTATAATCACAATTCAAGTTATTTTTTGTGACAGGTCTGACATGGTAAAAACGTACAATTATGTGTTAATGTTACTTCCCTGGAGTGGTTTGTTTACAGGACTTGACATTGCTGAATCTTTTGTCACTTATATTAGTGCATACCCTCTGAATGCGTCTCTCAAATAAGATTTTGCAGAAGTGCACATATACTCTATACCCACAGCGGTTTCTGGGCAAAATTGAGTTTCTGCAGAGGGAAAGCCTGACATTTTTCACATGCTTAATTCTCCGTCAGTGAAGTGATGCCATATAGAACGATCCTTCATTTAGCTTCAAATCCACGGATGAGATCGGCAAAGAGAAAAGACAAATTACATCTGTTTTTAAGGAAACAAAGAGAACCGTAAGCGTGGAGCAGAGCGTTCCTGAGAACAGGAGGTGCCTGATTCATGAGACCTGCCTCCTACCTTACATGCATCAGGGACTTCTGAGAACGAATCTTTGAAACGGCAAATATTAATTTCTAGTTAGTCTTGTTAGACTGAAAAACCGCTGTAAAACACGCATACATCGCCAAGCCTTCAGGAAGTTGTTACTAAAACACTTCTTGCAGTTATCTTCAAGCAGATAAGCAGCTGGGGAGTTTTTAAAGACTTAAGAAGTTTTAAAACACATTTTCTTTTGGTTCAACACGGAAGGCGCCAAACCCACCATGTAATCCTAAAGGAAAGAAGGGGCAAGAGTGGGGAGAGGAGGAGGAGGAGGAGGAGGGAGAACAGGGTCTCCATCCTGTCTGTCGGAGTTTCTCCTCTGCAGTTCAGGCAAATGCACGTTTTAGAGCACTGCCAGATCCTGATTTTTTCCGCTACTCTTTCCTGAAATCTTTTGAATTCTTTCTGTAATAATTATTTGGTCTATGCAAGCCTTTGCTTTTTTTATACCAACCTTTTCACTTTTCTGAAAGAGATTCTTCATGACACAATGAGTCATCTAACTCTGTGCATCTCTAGCATCTGCTGCTTTTCTCTCTGCTCTGCTAATTGTCCTTACGTGCAGCACACGGTCTAGCGACACTGAAACGAAGCAAACTTTGGTGGTCAGCATTATCAACCAAGCTGCAATGTAATTACGCTCTGCTGAGGGATCTTAATTTCTTTGTCCGTTTTCCTAGAAGTTTCATTTAAGGTCTAGGAACGCATCAGTGCGCCTATCAACAATATTTACCCTGGATTTTTAAAGGACAAGATCTCTTCAAGCTGTTTATGAAGAGCCGGGAGCTGCTTTGCTGCCGTTTAAGCTTAGCAAGTTTCACCCTCCCTCCCTCTACTGGCGTGGACAATGTGGATCCTGAAGATATTAGGTGTGGTCTACCCAACATCATCAGAGTTGGGCAACTTCCACACATGATGATTGGGTGATGGTCTGTCTTGAGATGTTGTGAACGTGGGGACCCAGAGAACAAGAACCTGAGGTTCACCCACCCGGTAGTCCAGGATCCAGGGCTCAGGAATCCCAGTAAAGCTTCAGGGGTGCTCAGCTACGTAAGCACGACATTTCTGCTGAGCTGGGCTATCTGAGGACAGGTATATGAGGTGCAAGACATTTTCACGCGTTGTGTTTAAGATATTTTTCGGACTTGCATGTATCCCATAGAAATTTAAACAGAGGCCAGCAGGTTGCTAGAATGAATTGGCACACAGAAGTATTCACGTAATGTGAGGACTTAGCGTAAATATCGCAGTAGCAAATATAATACAGCACTTTGTGTGTGTATACCTAAACACAGGGACAGGTTTATACCTCCAGACTTTGTGTACTGAAATATTTCAAAAGTTTTTTAATGACAGTACTACATACAACAGCTTCAATAAAAGAAAATTTTGTTCATGTGCGTAGGCAGCTATTCTTCTGTCTGCCAACTTTTATAAACACTTACAAAAGAGACGTAAACAACCTTTCAATTAAGACAAATCAAGCTAACACTAATTTAAGCTGGCTGCAAGATGTAGTCTCTTTACTTTTTTCCCTGGCTTTCTGAGGATGCTTTTGGTTTTGTGACAGATTAGCATCACAAATGAAAATTCTTTAGAAGCATTAGCGTTAATTAGTCTTCCTGGACAATCCGAATGAGCTGCTGCATGATGAAATGAGACCACAAAATACTCAATCTGACGTATCAATTAAAAAAAAAAAAAAAGGCTGTACATCTCTTTCATGAACTTAACTGTATGTTATGCTTACTTTTTATTTAAAAATATTGTAGTTTAAGGTATATTTACCTAGCTCGATGTAATAAATTATCATGGAAAATGTGTACATTTAAGCATCCATTTTTTATTTTTATAAATGTATCTTTTTGTTAATGCTGATAATGGAATACATTGCTGTCCATCAAAAGCACGTCTGCTTTAGCAAACTATCGATCCCTGTTCAGCGGCTGATTTTAGGTCTGGCGATTCTAAGCGTAATATGGATCAAACAGTTTGAAGATCGGCAAATGGGTACCATCAGAAGCGCCGTTTCATTACTGTCTCAGTCACTTAATAAATTATTTGAAAAAAATAATTAAAGCTAAACGAGGTAAACATTAAACAGTGTGGGAAGTTAAAAACACACTAAAGGCAAATAAAAGTTTATCAGAAAGACAACAACTGGCCAGAAGCTTACGCCTGCTTGTGCTGAAGGAGCCAGCGTCTGCCCCAAGTTGCTCAGAAGCCCCTTGGAACGAAGGTGGCATTAAGAAAAATCAGGTTGTGCCGTGGCTTCCTTCATCCGTCCTCTTTTCTGGAAGAAACTTTCCCCAGTTTACCTCCAGTCTCAATCAAACTGGGTGTTTCAAAGAGAAAACCTGGAACAACGGTGCACGTTTTTTGGTATTGTGCAAAATACTCATTCACAGCTCTTAGCTCAGTTTTCATAAAGTGCTTTATCTGCATTGGTAAATTAGCAAATTAATATTCTGTAACGGGATCAAAATCCCACAGAATTCCCTAAGTCTGTGTGTTTACAGGTCACATCCACAGTAAAATCGTACTTGTGCAAGAAAACTCTCATCTCTTCACTTCACTTCCAACACGTTTTCAAGTGGTGTCACCTTGTAGACGCACGTGTCTTCGTGCAACGTGTTTAGCATGGGATTTATAACACGACCTGGTCACTCAGGTGTCTTATGCTGAGCAAGGCACCCCCAGGAAGTCCCCCAACCAGGTGGGTTCTTGCACCATCTAGAAGAGGACTTCTTAAACCTTTTCATCTCACAGGCATTTTTCTTTCAAGCAGAGATTATTTCATGTAGTCCTCCACGCCTTTGTGAGCTCATGCCATTCGTATTAATTTCTGTTTATAGACCTCCTGAGAAAATCTATACCATTCAGTAACTTAGCTCCCAGCTTCCCCTGAAGGTCTTGGGCCCCAACTGCCCCCAAGGCACAACCGCTCATTTACATCCGGACTCTCCTTTGGGGCAGTGAATCATCTATTTTGGCCAAAGCAAAACATGTTTTAGAGTTGGATCTCTCCAGGCATCCCTCCCAAAGAGTGTTTTGGGTAGGACTGCACCAAGTTCAGCTGCCTCCACCTTGCTCGGTCCTGTGACGCTGCTCCAGCAAGGTCTGCGTCCCTTCAAACACTCACAGGTGCCACCTTGCCATGTCCCAGGACACGCAACGCACAACCTCAGCGAAAGGTTAAAAAATCCCCACGTTGATACAGCATGCTGCTCATCTTATTTCAGCTGCTGGAACCAAAGAAAAACCACCCAGAAAAACAATCGTACTGTAGGTCCATCAAAGCCCTGCTCTGTGTCACAGGGAGACCCAGACCCACGTGCTCCATATCCGTCACCGCACTCGGTCTGTTCTACAGGTTTGCCCCTATGCGATGCGGACATGAGCCCCGCTGACCTGCTAGACGAGGGCACCAGGGGTTTCTCCTTGGATCAGATACATTTAGCATTGTAGAAGTAGCCCGTAATTGCAGTAATTACTTCCATGGGAGAATAATGTTAGGAGATGTTCAACACAGGAAACTTTGATCTAACGGTTTCACGCTAAATTGACATAACTCTTGCCTTCCTGCAAAGCAAACTTATTTTATACAGGTATTTCTCAGCTGGTGCTTACCTTAACAAAGACCTAGATTTTGCCAGAAACCCTTCTTCTTTCTCTAGCAGAAGGGCTTCCTTCTGATTGAGATCCCACTTGGATGGCTGCCTGGGCTCAGTCAAAGAACCCAAACATCCCACTCCACTCCAAATGCAGGTCTTAGCATCTCCTGTAAGCAACATTTCCTCAGATGCTCCTAACGACGCGACGAAGCCAGTTACAGCTAGCTGTCCACTCTTGGCAGAGTCCCTGAAGGATGCGTAGCAGTACAAAAGCAATCACACCTCCTTCTTTCCACCCTCACACCCCCAAACTGGGAGAGGGGAAACAGCACCAGAATGCCACGTTCTGCACGTCCCCACGTCGGCAGTGACCCGCTGAGGCAGCGACTGAGCCCTCGTATCAAATAAGATTAACTCCATGACTCATGTATTCATGGCAAGGAGTAAGGACCTTTTAGAAATGACTTCACTTGTGGTCTAAACCAGACCTGACAATGTGAATTTTTCCCTGCCTAGATCTATGATCAGTGTTAAAGGAACATTCAGGTTCTTTCCCAGTTACGGTGTCTTTGCTTTCCCTTGAGATAGGGTTGTGGCCAGTACAGTCCAAAGTGGTCCTCACACCGCTTGTCAAGGATTTGCTCTACATCTAGAGAACTTCACATCTTTTCTGAGGGCGAAACACACAGTGACAGCAGTGCTGCTCGGCTTTATCTGTGGGCAAGTTCCCTGCCTATTTCTCTCCCCACTCTTTCATTTGGCATGTGACCGTCAATAAACGTCCTAGGAAGTCTCCTCTTTAAAGGCAGCTGGTTTCTGCAGCACAGGTGCAGGAACAAGCCTGTTGTCCTTCCTGAGCCCACTGGACCACTCTGATGTCTGAGGGTGCTGTACCAGGTACAACAGTACCAGAAAACTGTTGTCGAGTGTGGATCTTACCAAAGCCTCTTTCTTTTCTGGTTTCTCATTCGATCCATCACCTTCCCCAGTGGGCTTCAGGCAGAGTCGCAGAATCACAGAACGGCTGAGGTTGGAAGGGACCTCTGGAGATCATCTTGTCCAAAACCCTTGCTTAAGCAGGGTCACCTAGAGCTGACTGCCCAAGGACCACGTCCAGATGGCTTGTGATATCTCCAAGGATGGAGACTCCACCACCTCCCCGGGCAACCTGTGCCAGCGCTCGGTCACCCTCACAGTGACAAAGCCTTTCCTGATGTTCAGAGGGAACCTCCCGTGTTTCAGTTCGTGCCCGTGGCCTCTGGTCCTGGCACTGGGCACCAGTGAGCAGAGCCTGGCTCTGTCCTCTCTGCGCCCTCCCTTCAGGTATTTATAGACATGGATGAGATCCCCCCGAGCCTTCTCTGCTCCAGGCTCAACAGTCCCAGCTCTCTCAGCCTCTCCTCGTACGAGAGATGCTCCGGTCCCTTTGTCATCTTTGTGGTCCCTCACTGGGCTCTCTCCAGAACGTCTATGGTTCTCGTGTACCGAGACCTCTGACATTCTCTTCCAAATGATTCGCAAGGTTTAGCAGTCCTCTCTGCTATTTGTCAGAAGTCTTTGGGCATATTAAAACTGTCTACTTTTTTATTTTTAAAAATGTTAAGGTCCATTTAAAAAAAAAAGACTGGTATTCAGCACTCCAGTTTATTTATTAACATTATTTTCTTAAAAATTCCTATGTCCCTTCATGCTCTTGGGATCACCTTTTCCAATACAATTCTCGTTTCCAACTGAGTGACTGAGGTTGGAAGGGACCTCTGGAGATCATCTTGTCCGAAACCCTTGCTTAACCCTTTTCCAATACAATTCTCGTTTCCAACTGAGTGATTTGATCTTTGCTTTAAGACAATTTTTCATCTGTTGCTTATTTGGCTTTATTTCTTCTTGACCGGGTTTCACAGCTTCAGATTCTGTGTTGGCAGTTTCTTGGCCAGTTCTCCTTTCCTGTTGACCAGATATAATCTCTGCCAGTATGGATGCTAAGTCCTCTATCGCCGGCCAAGCAAGAATCAATCACGCCGAATCTTACTAATATAAATCTACACTTACACAAATGTAATCTTCTTGAGAATTATCGTCCACCCTTAACAGAAACTTTGTCATATTTTATGCATGTTTATGAATATTAATTACTCCAGCCCACTTACATGCATGTTGGTAAATAGACGGCTCTCAGGATAATTAAAATAGCAAGACAAAAGTAGCAAAATGGCTTCAGTCTAACAGCGATATAAATATATATATATTTAAGAACACTGCTTCTGCCTGCGTTTCTCAGGACAGGACGCTGCTCGACTCCGTACGCATGTGGACCTACTTTCCGGCTATTCTGGTTTCACATCTATCTTGCAGAATTGCTGTCGAGCCACAGGCAGGTTGAACCCCATTGTCCTCCAGACCATTCAGGCTTAGCGCAAACGCACGATCTAGCAACGAGAGCTTTCACTCAGCCGATTCTGCGTGCCCAGAAGTTCAGCTCAGCTTTTTCATCCTCAACAATGGGGATGCAAGGGGGATAGCCTAATATTTCATCCTCTTTTGCCTACGTAGTCTTTGTCCACCAGCGGTTTGCAGCATTAAAGGCGAACCTCTCGCATGTAACAGCTTTCAAAAACCCTTCCTCCTGTAGACATGGCAATGACGAGTTAGAGTCACTGCTGTTATCCTAATGTGGTTTTCAAACAAGGATGCCTTTTCTATCGTCTATATAACTCGTTCTGCTCCTTCTGTGTCTTCCCATGCCGTGGCACGCTCTCTGGGTTGAACACAGGACAAAAATTCCGAAAATTTGTCCTTCTGCTATCCCGTCTCCCAAGGATCACCCCCCTCCCTTTGAGCTTTGCTTGTACTTTTTTTGCCGCTCCTAGTCAAACAAGTTATTGAAATGTTTTTGTTTGTTTTTTGCCGTTTCCCTCCCTTGCCTTCAGTGGATGTTTGTAAAGCATTTAACACTACACCAGGCGGGTTAATTTACTGCACTGGTAAAACAGGCTATTTGGAGTGTCTTGCAACACTGACATGTTTTCAGCTTGAAAATCAGATGTCTCCATCCCAAAGGAAAGAATTCTTGCCAAAGCTTTGTTTATATCTATGCCAGGTGCAATCTGGCCCAACAGTGGTAATGACATACGAACACTAAACAGTTTGTAAAAAGCATGCTTCAAAATGAAATCTGGATCCTGTATATAAAGACCCAGGTAAGAGTCTTACTAGGAATTTGCCTGGTGTCAGAATGGATTTCTTTGTAGAAACATTAATTTGGCTTCTGGGCTCCCTTTAGTGTTATTAGTGGCTTCCGATTTCGGTTTTTTTCATTTCAGATTGTTTTTCTTTTGCTTCTGGTAGAGTTTTCAAAGCCACAGGTTTATTGTGTAGAAATATTTTAACAAAAATTACCGTAATTACCGTATATAATACTTTATTTCATACATGGCTCTTGCATGTATGATTAACAAAGGAAACCTTTCCTCTTTTTGCCTCGCAGACAAATGACCCTGATTTGGTGAAAATCAGAAATCCTGCGATGCAATGCATACTGCAGCACCTCTTGAAAGGGAATTTCCAGACTGGAATTGCATCCTCTTCTTCTTAAACAAGTTCAAAATAGGCTTTCATCCCTAAAGGAGATTTTTTTTGGTTACTGCTGGCTACACAGAGGGAAAAAAAAAATGTTAAGCCTGTGGGAGAGTCCCAACCCTTAGATTAAGTAACTCCCTGCCCAAGATGTGAAAGCATCAGAAACCCTGGTAGGCTGCAACCGTTATACGTTTGTCTGAGCTCTGTGATGGTCACATCCCCAGCATCACTTTGCAAACTAACGGTCAGAAAAACCTGTGGAAAACAACAGTGGGTTGACAAACTGAGGCGGTTTTTAAAAATGTGCCCAGATTTTGTTTGCAAATTGGTATTGAACCGCCACCCCCACTAAATCAGCGGCCATTTACATGAAGATCTGGCCCTTAAAAATCAATGACATTTATGTAGTGATCAGATTCTTCTCTCTTCAGAGGGACAACGTTAAAACCAAACGCCCACTGCCGCTGTTGAGTACGGGTACCGCAGTAAGGAAGGTGCTCAGCGTGACCCACCTATCATATAGGCATAGAGTAAATCATTTCCCCATAGAGGAAACCAAACAAAAGCCATGAGAACAACAGCGATAAAAGACTATTTGACGAAAAGCTATTCATGTGCATAACCCATTACCTCACCGCATACCTACGTGTGAGCCACTGGCTTCGGGTTTTGTCTTAAGGAGAACTCCGAGGGAAATTTTCAGGATGCCTTTCCCATGTGTTTGAAGGAAAATCATGAGATCAGTATGCCTTTAAAAAGAGAGATAAACCACTTGATACTTTAACGCAAACTTCAGAAATCATGATTCTTGAATCAGTGCCTCAGCAGAAAAGGAAAGACTCAGATTTGCAGATGGCAAGTTGCTTGCTGCAATCTGAAAGGGTCTATACTATAATGGCAAAAAACATGACTATATACACTTTCTTCCTCTGTCCATCTGCCACTGTTATAGTCTAGCGTGGGGGTGATTTTATTTAAATTTGGACCGTTTGCAGGCTGATTTCTCATTTCTGCAATCACTAGGTTTGTCACAAAAAGAGTAAATAGTTTAAAAAAAAAAGCAACAAAAAACTGCTGCCTTGGTGCTGTGTGACTTAAATAGTGGAATGACTGCAGTAGACTCCCACTGAAGAAATCTACAGACATCTACTGCTGGTCTGCATGGGATCTCATCCAGTGACTGCGTATGTACGTCTATACAGGGAGGGTTTGGGAATCTTCACAATGCTTGCAAGTATTTCCTGAAAGGAAGATGCAGAATAGTGGTAATGACCAGACAGACCGAGAATAAAAGAAGAGAAATACATTAATAATAGAAAATTAGTAAAGCAAACAGATATTTAATTTATTAGTATTTAAAGGCCATAGGAAGAGTCATCTTGTTTTACTCACGTATTATTCACCTTCATCCAGGGAAATTATACACCAGCTTGCCACGGTTTCCCCCGCACTCATTTTGTAAGAAAAAATGTCAGTGGACAGAGGTATGTGTTTATCAGGACACAGAGACATTAGAAAAGCTGTCCGGAACCACGACTGCAAACATCAGACCATTCACCATCCCCCTTGCTCAAGACTTGCCAAGAGCAAGATATGTAGATGGAGCATTTTTCTTTTTTTCAGAAGCACTGGATTTGCCTAGAAGAAGCTTTTGTGCCTTCTGTCATCAGACCCTCATCCTTGCAGGGACCACTTGGTGGACCTGCCTTCTGGAGAAGTGGTCCTCAGGGACAAATTCCCTCCCTGGTCCAGGCTGGTCCTCTGTGCTATCCTCATGCCCAGAAGGCAAGCTGGTGGCTGTAGGGAACCAGCTAAAGCTGCCAGCTCTGCCAGGCTGACGGCAAAGGAATTGCAGCAAATAATGGAAATCAGCTCTTTAACACGTTAGGTTTTTAAAATGGCCAGTGACGTTACAGGATGCACGCAGTGGTTTTCAGGGCTTGTAGGTCATGAGCTCAGCGGCTCCGAAAAATTAATATTTGAAGGCAGATTTTTACAGGGTTCACTTTAAACAGCTGCTTCTGTGAAAATATCACACTAAAAGCAGTAGAGAACGTTGGCTCCCCTCTCTTTTGCACCGTGGAAGGAGTGTCAGTGCGCAATCTGGAAACTCAAGCCCATCCAGACAGCAGAGATTTTGGAGCTGTGTTTTGTGCAAGCTGGAAGAAAACGAGGCTGCTGTCAATAAGGTTTCATCCGACTTTGAGTCCCAGGGCAACTCCACCAGTGAAGGGGGAAGACAAGTTTGATCCATTGCTCGGCAGCCCCTTGCAAGGTTTTCATGTAGGGATAACTCATCTGCCCAGTCTAAATACTAACAAAGACCAGTCATCTTCTGGATGGCCCACCTTATAGATTTGGGGGATTTTTTTTTCTTCTTTTTCTTTTAAAATTTAAAAGGAACTTTGCTTTTGTTATGGCTTGCGTTCAGTATTTGCCCTCCATCAAAATGGTACTGATACAGCATACACGTTCTAAAGTCACTGAAAACAGCATTAAAGAGCACTGAAGAGTATTATTTGCTGCAGGTATGAAAATACATATACACATGAACGTATGTCTTTAGTTGAAGAAAATGAATAGGCAGGAGACATTTTGTTGCACGATTCTGAAATTAGGATCTTTTGTCTAAAGCTGATGTAAAAAAACAAAAGGGTTTTAAGCTATGCAAGATTTGAACTATATCTAGCATCTTTGTCACTTGTTCTGTGTCAAGCGGGTACAGACTGCAGCGATTCTGATAAGGAGGCTTTTCACATTCACTTCTACCAGTAGTAACCCAAGACGCGGAGGGGGGTGAAGAACAAGGGTCATATTTATAATCTGGAATGCCGCAAAATGTATCTCTTCAAGTTTTCAGCTGAACTGAGATATTTATCTTAACAAGATCTAATTAGACCTAATTTCCATAGTATATCAATTATTTTCCTCATTAAAGTAGCTAATGCCATGTTCAGATATCATGGCAATCAAGCTTGCGATTTCTGGAAAAACTGGTTAGAAGGCTTAGTATTAAGTGTGTTTCCAACTGTGAAATTTATCCTTCCGAGCAATGCCTCCCAGTTTACTCACTTTGTTCCAGGATTCTCCGCAGCATATGGCCACTGGAACCCATTAAATAACACGAAGTAAGACAAAGTCAGTGATGAGTCAAAAATAGCTGCACTAGTGAATCGCCCTTCAAAATTCTGTCTCTAACAAGAAAAATAACAGAAAATAAGACATGCAATTAGAAGAAATTAAGGTCAATTTTCAAGCCGGGTTGCCTACTTGGTGGTTTTGAAATCCACGTTAGGTACCTCAAATAAAAGCAGTCTGATTGAACGCCTGCAGTTCTTGGCAACGCACTCGCGCATGTAAGGCAGCCAGGCAATTCTTGTACACAAAGTCTCGACCTCTCCGCTTTATTTTCCCCATTACCTAAAACTCCCAAAACTCCAGGTCCTAATCGCTAGGTTTGACGTGTTCCTTCCTCCTCCTAAGGGAGATACTCAGTGTTTCCAGTGCGTGGCCATATGTGTGCCATATACTCGTTGGACAAGTCCCATTTGCTCAGCATGAGCGTGAAGGCACTTTTTTTAGAACAGGAGCTTGTCATGAAGTATTTGGTCAAATACGTTGTCACAATAGATTTGGATTCCTCACAACCGGTCTGAGTCACTTAAAAGTTAGGTGTTTGCTCTAAGATTTTTCCTGGAGTGTTTTTAGAGTTAATAGTGAGAGGTCAGTATATCTAGAAGGAGATTTATCTTCTCCCTAAGGCATAGAGATGCTTTGTTCTTTGGAGCCACCCAGCTCCCTTGGCCGAATACGCAGGGAGCCTCGGCAGCTCGTTGAGAGGGAGCATCTTCTTCCTAGAGAGCTACGACAGGCAAGATGAGTCTCACCTCTGTGTTTTTGGGTCTGATGGCTCCTATCCCAGATGAGACACACGATGTTTTGCCAACGGGAAAGGTCTACCTATAGACCTGTGCTGCTATAAGAACATCGCACTAACAGCGGATCTTCAGGATGAGCTCAATGCATGGTTATACCGACACGTTGCACGGTTGACCGCGGGGAGATCCCTTCATTCACAGCTATACCTTAACCAAACACGAGCCAACTGCATTTATTACCTCTCATTTAAAATACATCCAGCGCTCTGATTGGGTGCGTCTCAAATGAGGCATAGGAAACACGCAAGTTTCTGAATAAACGGAATTCTTTATTTGATGCATTTTTTTTAAGCTTTGTAGTTATTATTATTGGGTTACTTTTGTCTCTAACTCTCTTCATTTGCGAGTAAAAAGATGCTTCATCTGGCAATCCAAATAGTATATTCACACAAAATATCCCAGGAAATAAACAACTGTGCTCTTCTGACCTGTGTTATGAACAATAAAAAGTTATCTAATTGAGTCCACAGACTGTACATGCCGTGTCTGGCCCCTTGTACCGAAGCATGTCTACGGATTTAATGGGCATATCCAGGTATAAGGCAGATCGGAATCCAGCCACATAACTCCTAATTGATTTAAAACTATACGGGTGGTAACGGTGCCAGAAGACAATTTAGTTTGCTCTCTTTCATACTGAGCTGAAGTTGTTTGGTTTTCTTAAAAGAAATAAAACCGATAATTGTCACTACAGTAAGTAAATATGTCTGAACACACGCAGAAAGCAGATCTATCGGGGAGGAAGGTTACAGAATCTCATTTTGTGGTCCATCTGCTCCCTCTTTGCTTCCCAAGCCAACAGACACTAATCTGGGATGAAGCAACTGACAGGACATGGGGGAGGAGGAGACGGTCATGACACCGATGCGGTTCAGATTTTTTATATATGTGCTCATGCCATTGTGCTAGAATAGAAGAAAAATAATGCAGTGGAGTCAGGAGGACAATTCAAACAATTACGTGTTACAGCAGCATTTTACTGTTCAAGACTTTCTCATCGTTTCAATGCAATTTATATAATTTACCTCTGAGACCCGAGCGCTCAAAATTAATGTTCAAGGGGGAAAAGATGCATTGCTGGAAAAGATTGTTAAGCAGATCACAGGCGAAAATAAACAGTAAAATAATCAGATCGAGCTAAGAAAAGTGTCCAGGGTACTCTTGTTGGATTTTTTTTTCCCTCCTGATTTGCATCTATGCTGATAGTCTTGAAGAAAATGTGAACATCACCCCCACAAAAATTTTCTAGTGACCCTAATATGAAAAAAAAATAAAATGAAAAGCAGTGCAAGAGGATGAGAACCAAACATAAGAGAGCTAAGGATAAAACCAAAATGCAAAGCCACGGACTGTCAGTGAGAAAGACAAAACTGAGGTGGCAGTGTGCCTAACCAGGGATGGCAAATGGGAAAGGGATGTGCTATGTGACTGTGCAGTAATAAAAAAAAACAGGCAATGGACCTGTATCATGTCACCTCCATCTCTGTGCAGCTCAACAACAGCAGTACCGCCAGCCTGTATTTCTAATTCTGGGCACTTTGTCATCAGAAAGACCATAATAAATAGTAAAAAGTTTGTACGGAAGCAAGAAGGAGCAAAGTAAAAAGGAGCTGAAAAGAGAGAAATACGTATTGTTTGGCTTAACTATAACTAAGATGGAAGACACGGACAAATAACAAATTTGTTAACAAATAACAAAAGTGTTAACAAAGCATGTTAACACTCCACTGAAAGTGGCAAGCTCTTGACTGCAGTAAAAGAGAAGTATCACTAGCATTTTGGGTAAGTACTGTGAAGGAGTCACAAAAAAACCCAAAGCCACTGTCAGCGGGAAAGTATGTCTCACGGATAAAGCACCTAATCCAAGATCTTAAAATCATTTTGCCCACCCGACACGAAGCACTGACACAGCGTAAGGGCCCTCTGCCAGGTGAAGGCTGTTCACACTTTCTGGAAGGGTGACTTTAGCCAAGATTAGAGCCCGTGGACGTGCATAAAAATGACCGGACTTCCCTCCACTAACCATGGACTTTTCACGGGTCCCTTCTCATCCCCTTTCCACCTCCCAGTCCTCCAAAGCTACCTGGTTGTCCCTTGGATGCGGTTACCCTGCCTTATGTGCAGAGCCATGATGATTCATGAGGAAGTTGGCTTAAATTTGACCTTTTTTTGCCCACTGCGAAACACCTGAACTGACTCCATTGATCCCAAGACACCACGGTCCAAGTCAACCGCACCAACCAGCAGCACAGTGCTGCCGCTCACTGGTGTCGGGGCTGAGCTGGTGGCCCCAGCCAAAAAGGATGGAGACAACGTGCTAATAGCGGTATTCCTGGGGAACCCCAGCAGTTGGTAAGGGCACTGAACGCCCTTGGGTTGTGAGGGTAGCAGCCATGCAAGGGCAACCAGGACATGGCTCAGGACATCGCCATGCACGTGCCACATGGATACTTTAGGACACTGGAGTGGTAGACAGTCAAAGGAAAGCTCTGAGCTAAGCCTACCAAATGGTGAAGGGCAACGACAGAAATTCAAGGTCAGCACCACCAGGAGCTTGCCTGCAGCCAAACAAGGACACAGACACAACCGCGAATGCAAGAGGAGGTTCCCTGGAGAAGCAGCCATCCTTTGACTGAGGACAACTCAGTTTTTCACAGAAGAGGTTAATTGTCACATCATAGATGGAGAAGAGATGACCGGAGCGAACCTATTTGAAGCATCGCTTTCCCAAGATATCCAGAAATTGGCTTGATTTCCACATCCCTCAGTGTGAAAGCAGTTTGGAGGCCCTTTGTTTCACATTTTTTCCGGGCATGCTGAGAAGTACTGGGCAAAAAGGCAACTTTTGGCAGCTCCGTTCTCTCTCTCACGCACACACATACACACCTACATAGCTGTCTCAGCTTTGCATACTCCCAAACAGCCCTGGCCCTGGCACAGGGTCTAAACTTGTCAGGGTCTAAGGCCTTTCTCCTTATGGGCTTGCCCTCCCTAGGATTAATGGCCACGAATCACATGGTATTGATTTTGTGAGAGCCGAGAATTTCATACAGCAAAGCCCATACATAATTACAGATCATCCTCTGCACTTCATCTAATGCATCAGGACTCATAAAAATCAAACCTGAACTTGAGAGAACAAAAGAGATTCCCAGCACAGTAAGCTTTTCCAGAGAAACCTGCACAGATCTCTGCTCTTATGGTTTAATGCACTACCGGCACAGTATGCAATCACAGGATAAGGGTACGCTTGGCGTGAGCAAAGATGCGCATTCGTCAGCCTAGAACAGCACGGATCCAAGTCACATTCTCGGATCTGTGTGGTGCCTTCAAATGGTCAGAGTGATCACCAAAAAGTCAATTTAAGCTCCCTCTCCTCACTCTCTTGTATTTTGGAAGCTGGCCTTGATCCATTCATCTTCCACTGAAGCTGTCAAAAATTCTCCGTTCCCAGGCATATGAAGAAAATAACTTTCCCCTTCTACCTACACTGCATCAGGGATCCCTGGAACAAGAAGCAGCATCTTTGTGTTTAATAGTCCTTGATTGGATTCTTTCACGAATATGCTCTGTTGCTTTTTTGGACTGATGTTCATTTCCACGCTACCAAGAGGCAAAAGAGCCTAACTATGCACTGTGTGAAACAGAGCTGCTTTTTGATTTGCCTGGAACGTGCCACTTGATAATTTTTCTTGTTTGAAGCATCTTGGCATCCGCAGCCAAAGCCAGACAACTCAAGGACACAGCTGGTCCTACAGGCTCTAGAGAAAGCCTGGGAACAAAAGCAGGGCTGCAGTGGTGAGAGAAGGCTCAACAGAGTGAACGTGCAAAATCAGACTTGGCAGAGAAAGCCACCACCAGGGTGGAGCACAGCCAGGCTTCAGTGGGTGCCTCAGTGGAAAACCTAAGGGCCTTTGTCCAGGACACGATTAGCAGAGGTCAGCTAATGAATAATACAGGAACAACACTTTCTCCTCTTCAAAATCCCATGTCCAGCCTTTAGATCCCACCTCTTGATGCAGCTGGAAAGCCCAACGTGAGCAAAGACTGCTTTGACAACCCATGTGTCCATCACCTGTGGGAAGTGAGGGCCAAGAGCTTTGCTGGCTTTCACTTTGCAGCCCTGAATGTTTGGCAGCGTAGCAGAGAAAGCGGAGCAATCACCAGCTTCCAGGTGGCCACGGCAGCGGTTTTGTTCCTCCTTTGCAAGGGGGTTCATGAGCTATGAACGTGGTCCTTCTCATCCAGCAGCTCTTGCCTTGCTGCTGAGCCCTCACCGTGCTGCTGCTGCTGGATCTCCTGTCCTTGTCCCGCTCCCGCAGGACAGACACTGGCGTGCTCCGTAAGCCCAGCTCCACCTTCAGTCTCTCCTTCTGCGTGGTCTGGACGGCACAGGAGATGGTACTTGAGGCTGGGGACTCCAACCACAGCCCTGCCCCAATTGTAGGGTCTTTGCCATCCCCCAGCACGTGCTTCTGCGGCTTGTGAACTGCTGAAAAGCAAACGGCATCCTGAAAATGGCACGGAGTTTCTCTGGCAGGTTATCTGACATGGTGGCCCTGTACTGCAGAGGGTGGGCAAGCCAAAGGCAACAGGGCAGGGGATGCTGTGCACCAGACCCGTGTCCTACCCTGGCAAAAACCACTGTTCCACGTGCCCTGCCCGGCTCAGCGGAGATGCCTGATCCGGAGCCGCATCCACCGACCCAGCAGTGCATTAGATCCCGCAGCGCTGGTCTGGGACCGAGTGGCTTGGGAAGGAGTTGGCTTACAGGAGCGGTGAGACCTGACAGGTGGCATGTAGACGGAAAAGAGTTAAACCTCTGTCGTTTGCTGCTCTTGGGTTCACTGCAAATTCCTTTCCGGGGAAGGGGAAAAAAAAATAAATCATGTCTTGTTCTAGACCAAAGACTTGGGTTTGGAAGATCATGAAATACTTCAGGGCTTGTAAGGACTTAAAGACTAAACAAAACCAAAAGCTCTGGAAAAATTCCAATTCTACTTCTCTGCACGTCTACCTTGGGACTCACCTTTTGATACAGCCAAGCATTAGAACTAACCATTAGGTGATTCCTCTTAACTTGTGGCTCTTCCTTTTCTTTTACCTTCACACAGGCACTTACTACTCTATACCATGGTTCAAGTCCAGGTATCTGTCCTGAAAACAGGATGCGTGACTTCCAAAATCCAGGCAAGTCAAAGCATTGGGAGGATTTACTGCTGGTGGTAAATGACCAGATGCAGTAACTTCTCAAGAAGGAAGCAACGCCAGCCAAAATCGCATAGGTGGGTAGGTTGACGGAGCAAAGTGATCCATTCCCACCAGACAGACCTAGAAGGAATCACTGCCAACCACTGACGTAAAAGAAACTACTTGTTGTTGTAAAACGCACCCTGAACACAGTTACAAACAGAAATAACATGAAAATATGGATGTTCAGATTAATGAACTAAAAGCCATGACAATTTTAATTGGTTCATAAAAAAATACCATTAATTTTTTTTTTTCTGCAGATAGATCAAAACATACAGTTTGTAAAGGAGAACCCAAATAACCCTATATGCTTTAGGTCCAATATATTTAGCAACAGCCTAATTTAAGAGATTTAAATGGAGCTTTACACAAGCGTCGGAGAAGAGCCTAGCGCCCCTGGCTCCAGCTCCCACGGGGACTAGGGCCATCCTCTGCCCAGCACCAGACTCCCACCCTTCCCATCAAAATAACATTTGCTTACTAATGGTTCTTACTCCAAAAGGTGTAAATGGGCCCTTGTTTGAGCTCGTCACAGATTCAGCTTTACTCTTTTATCATCAGTAATTTGGAGATTTTTTTTTTCCCCCTGCCAATAGTTTCTATGTTCCACTCGCTGCTATTCGCTGGAGAAAGTCTCTTGGGCTTTTTGCCCTTTGTATTTCCTCTCTTCTTTCATGTGGAGAAGACTGCCAACGTGGGATTTGCAAACTGCTGCCAATATGGGATTTGTGCTGCTGCGGCTGCCAATCTTTAATTTAGCATATGTATAAAGCTAATTTTTGGACACGATGCTAGTGCCTGGCATCTCCGCAGGAGTCAGCCAGGTTGTAATGTTTGTATTGTACTGCACTATAAAAAACAATAAAAAGAAAATATAAAGGAAAAAGCCTTTTATCTCTAGCTTTATAGCTACAGATATGGTCTAAATACTTGTATTCTCCCTCTGCATCTAAAATTCGCTTCCTCCTTTCTGTGCCGTAGCCCTTTCTTTTAGATTTGCAGTTTGTGCTGCCTGCAGTCGGAGCCAATGATAGGCTCCTGCTCCCTACTGAGCATATCTTCGTATTAAAATGTATAAATGCGACTCTTTAGCGGAAGAAAAAAAAAAGGCTATTTTCCCTTTAATTACATTTAAACTCCACAATCACATGCGTGAGGTATTACTTTCTCCTTTTTTTAAATATTTTAATACAGAGAGTCGGAGAAAAAAAATAATCTAATCATTCAGGAAACATCTTTCTTACAGAAAACATAAGCTTGACTACCCTTCTTTGGCAAGGACATCTGCTGTTGGGGAGGAGGTTCCCGCAGTGAATCCTCTAAAATACGTCGGTGCCGTTCTGGCCCTGGCACGGGAACGAGCTGAACTCCGGCTGCGGGACCTCCCCTGGTACGGAGGACCCTGCGCAGCCCCGAGGAGCTCCTCGGCCGTGCCCTGGGAACGGGCAAAGGGGAAAGCCGCCAGGGAAGTCGGGGCTGCAGGGCGGGCGGCGGGGGGCCCGTGATGGTGCCTACAGCAGGACAAAGGCTGTAATAGGGTGATATGGTTCCCAGGGGTCCTAGCTGGATTTATAGATGGATTTATAGGAAGAGATGGATTCATAGGAAGAGCCTCCAGCAACAGTTTGCAGCTCTTCCTTACGGAGGGGGTTTAGTAAACCTTTACGTAAAGCTATTCCAGCCCTAGTACTTGGTTCACCAGAAGAAGCGCAGGCGTGAAGGAAACGCCAAAAGAATGGGCTGTGGTTTGGAAGAGCACAGTAGACCACAACAGTGGCAAATGCAGCTAGCGACTTAAAGTATGACTTAAAGACTGAATGCATCCAGTCTGAGCGTCCTTCCCCAAACGCAGGGGAAAAAAGTTATCGTGCAAATACAGAGAAGTATCAGGGTCTCGTACATTCGCTTTTTACAAATATTTAGTATTTCCACAGCCCACAGAACCTATTTTGATTTTTTTTTTTTCTTATCCACAGAGATTTTTGCAATTTCTTTTTCCACGATAGATATTAGACGAAGGAAAATGGTATTGCACTGCCCTGGCATCACTTTTTCCTTTTAATTACTGTGATTTAAATTACCCTATCTACAGAAGTCCACAATATAGCATTGACTACCTAGTAATAGAAGGTAGTTTTTCCGCACGGCTAGACTGGTATTTTCTAAGAAGGAGATCTGCTAGCTTGCCTACTTTCACAGCAGCAGTGCCATGTGCCGTAATGAGACAGTATTATTGTTGCAACTGCTCTTGAAGGCCTCTCTCCCCAGGCAGCCGAAGAATGACTGAGTCATGCAGGTGATGCATTCGCTGTAATGAGACGGACAAAACCCCAAAACCCACATCCAGGCCTTCGCTCGGCACAGAACAATCCCCTGCGTACCCACGCCTTTGGCAGAACGAGGGGATGGGGATGAGGGGGGCAAAAACAAAACCATGGATGCTGCGAAAAACCACATAGAAAATACTCATTTAAAGGAAAAAAAAAAAAAAGGGTGTGTGTGGGGGTGTCTAATGCTAATACTCCCTGCAGAGTCACGCAGAAAACCTGGAGTTTGGTTTTTAATCCCAGCCTCTTGTTCCCCCGGTTGGCGGGGAGCGTGTGCGGGGTGGAAGGAGGTGCCGTGCATCACTCAGCGGCAGCCCCGCCGGCTGCCTAATGAAAGGGGTTGACAGGCTCTTACGGGAGACACATCCAGCCCGCCTTGGCTGGAAGGATGATGGCCTTGGCTCAGAGCATCGCGCCACAGGAGGGGACTTCTTCCCGGCTTTATAAACTCTATCCTTGAGGCTCTGTGTCACTGCCAACTTCTTCTGCCCAATGCAGGACTGTCTAGGACTCCCTCCGGGGTTCATCCGCCGGTTGGAGAAGCTGTTATTGAGAAACACAGGACACACTTGCAGAGCGCGTTGAGCCTGGACCACCCTCGCGGAGCTTCCCGCACCTGCTAGCCGGGAGACCGAGCATCGGGGCTGGGAACGCTCGCAAGAACAGTACCGTTGAGAGGAAGCAGAGGCACAAAACAATTATTTATCTTGTGCTAGGAGCCTGCGAGGGTGGGGGGGTATCGTGTGGAGCCCTCTGTAAGTTAGAAATCGGCTCTATTCCTAGAGCGTCGGTGCATTGGAAAACCCTGCTGACAGGCCCCTCAGAAATACGGAAAGGATTAGCCCTCTGAATGCCAGAAGGCTGTCGCCAATGTCGCGCTTCACGTTAGCAGCCGTGCTCCGGGCCCTCCACCCTCTCCCGTCGTGGGGGCGGCAGGAGGAAATGCTATTATCTTTTCAGCGTCAAGTGTAACCGGACAAACGTGGGACAAACCCTCTTTTAGAGATCTCCGCGCAGCTTTAGGGTTACAACGTAAACATTCATTGCCAATCTGTAGTGGAGAAAGGGGAAGGATTTCTGCACCTTCGCTTTGCTTTGCGAACCCCTCTCCTGGGTGCCAGCCTGTAAGCGCTGGTGCCCGCGCCAGGAAGCCATTCCCGGTGACTAAGGTCTCATTTCCACCGCCAGTACCTGCTGTGGTTTGGATCAGTGGTTTGATTTCCTAGCACACAGGGTTGCCCTCTGCTATGAGCCAGTGGCATCCGAAGCTATTGGAGAAGCAAAGCAAACAGTTAAGGATGTTTCAGGCCTGTTGACCAGGATAAAACCTACCACAGGTTCTGTTTCGCCTGCGTCTGGCCCTTCTGATTAAATCCCACGATTTATTAGGTTTCCCTGATCCCGGCAGAGCCCAGGAGCCCTGTGTTCCCTAACAAGGTATCACACAAGCTCATGCAAGCACTGCTCAGCCCCGAGACAAAGATATTATCCCTGGGTTGAAAGCACAGGCCGGTGTCCGTGTCCGATCAACCACCGGTAACTCTGCTAAACCTGCCAGAAAATGGACTGTCACCGAGTACCGTTGCTGTCAGAGAGTTAAAACCTTTGACAGCATCAACCAGGAATAAATCTGAACCGAGGGACAAGTGCTTAAACTGCACGCTGCATCACGAAACCTATTCAGAAGCCTACACAAAACCCAACCCAACCAAAACAACAACAAAGAGCTTTTCGGGAGGTCTTGGCATGACCTCATCATTGACCTGCTGATTCACCATTCAGTTGGGCAAAGGATTCATATGACACTAGTCTTTCCCAATCACGTGAGAAGGGTACCAATGGAGTCACTGGTGTGAAACGTGAAATTATCCTCTCACATTTCATCTGTCAATTATTTCACATCAGCAGTCAAGGAAAACAGATGTAATGAACAGCTCATCATTCAAAACAATCACCCACGAAACCCAACTCCCTCGCTAAATATATTCAGGGGAAAGATCAGCAATGGTTGGATTTACACACGATGTGAATTGAGTTCACCGGTCTGTTTTGCTACGTGGGGCCACCCCAGCCCAACTGCACCCCACACCTCCGAGGGTCTGGGCAGTTGCCCACTCCCAACCCGTGCCCCCTCGCTGTACAACCGCACGTCCAAAGGTAAGCCTGGTTAGAAGCGCAGCGCCTTAACGTCACTTAACTCCATACCCTGGACATCGACCTCTCCCGGTGTACCACTGCTCGAGAAAAACTCTCTGTGCAGGATAATAAAATAGCCAGGGCAGGAGATAATCATAGTATCGTCATTACACCCAAGGTAGATCACAATCAACGGGGAAAGCGAGGGCACGTCAAACATGAATGATACAGCTTCATTTCAAAAACGACCGAAGTTCCTACAAACAATCCAAACTTAAGAGGCAGGCAGACACCTCAAATTTCTTCCATCTGTTTTCTTCAAGCTCTTTACAACCTTTGCCATCCCACCCGTGGCCTGACTTTAGAACTACTAAAGCCTGAACGCTGCTGACTGTATCTCAGTGTAAGAAATACCTTAGAAATGGCACCGATGAGATCATTATCACTGCAGACTGCTATTTAAAAATGTGTTACTATGACTAATGGGGGAAGAAGAACAGGTTTTTTTTAATTCTCAAAATATGGCACACACCTCTAGAACACAACAACTAAATGCAGAGATTTTACATACAGCCCTTTGCTGATGTGAATATCAGAAATGGAGGCTATGTGGTCATTGGAGCACCGCTGAAGCGTGGGCAGTCACACAAGAGTGACGTTTCCCATCTAATCGTACAAACCGCGGCACCTCGGTGGTCTGCTTCCTTGCTGATATTTCCGTTGTTCGGCTGCCGCAGCCACAGACACAGCAAATTTGGAATTAAACACTAGTGCTCGGTGATGCCGACGCTCGCAGTCAAGCCTATCTGGATGAAATTAGAGATGCAGAAAATATTTTTTGACAGAGTGCACGAGCAAAACAGCCAGAAGTCCAGCCAGTTCGGTGCGAAGGGCTCGTGCAGAGAGAGGGAGACCGGGGAGGTGTTGAAAATTGGACTCTCTGATTTTGGCAGGAAGAGGCGAATTTTATTAGCCATCTATGCCGCAAACAGAACTTTCCGACTATTAACAGTTTTTAGTTGCCAAAAGAAAATCACCGTTTCTAATTGCTTCTCAGCTCTTACATTTTATAATGGAAAAAAAAGAGAAAGGCAAGCAAACTTACATCTCCATTATGTAAAATATTAGATAAGTGGAAAATAGAGGAGCATTCCAGTTTAACAAAATCTTCACAAATGTAAACGCTTTACAACCTTTCAGCCAAACCCAGCACCTGTAATTCCACAACAACTTTGCACGCACATTTTAAAAATGTGCAGGGAAATTTTGCAAAGCATGGTAAATTAAATAGGAATTGGTAAAAATAAGACTGGTTATTCTTACCATTGCTATTTATTATGCAGCGTGTAGGGTCTTAAAAGTCTAAGGACACTTTGTTTCCTTGATGCAACACGTTGTGTTCTGATTTTCCTTTGAATTCAACAGAATGTAAATTTTTTAATTAATAGTGCGAGACAGCAGGATTACTTCCAACCTGTAAAGCACCAAACCCCACCTGTTTTACCGTATTTCTTCCTAGCCCAGAAGGAAAACACAGCCTTTCTGGCTCCGTGAGTACCGCCGTGATCACTGAGCAGAGGAAATTGCTATGAAACAACACTTTAAGTGTCTCTGACTTAGAGGTTTGGATGGGCTAAATGAGACTTTTAAAGCAGCGTGTCTAAACTCCATTGAAAATATCTTCAGCTTTTTAGAAGGTCCCTAAAGGTTCACTAAGACACAGCATGTAAAAATTAGTAGCTAGCTCCTTTGCAGAGAAAGGTTGGCAAGCTCGATGGGGAAATACCCTTTAGTCATAGCCGGGGAAGGACCCAGATGGACTTGGCTCCCACGGTCAGCTACATCGCCCAGCCAGAAACACGTTGCTTGCCACTAAAACCAAACCAGCTGTTCTCAACCACAAGGCTATATATCTATTAACTGCAAAAGTGTCTTTATCCAGTGCTCTGATTGTGCTAGCTAAGAAGGCTACACGCATAAGCTTTCCAGTTTCCACCTCCATGGGGTGAGTGGGGACATTTCCTACTCTGCCTTGCCAGAACACGGCTAGCAGACGTACTAGCTTGCAGAAGACGGGGTCTTGAAAATGAAATACAAATTCTCCTACACGTCCTTACTGGAGCTATGGATGTTGGAGAGAAGGTAACGGACTGCTGAGCAGTGCCAGATGTGCAATCATTTGAAATTCACGCTGATGACAAAGCTGAAGGAGTAACACCGTGTATGGGCACAAGGCAGGAGGGAAGGGCTCGACTACGAGCTCCCCGGACTACAAAGTGCCAGTTAAAGCCCACAGCTGCAGACAGCCAAGCTTTCTCATTTGTCTTTGTGGCTGGGCACAGCCAAGCACGCGTGGCAGCGGAGGCTCACCTGGAGACCTTTCATGGCCCTGGAGCCCACCTGTAGCCTTGGGTCACGGTGTTCTCTTTCCCCTCCACAAAATACCCCCAAACCAGAAGGGAAATGCAGTTCAGGTGAAAGAGATGAGTGGGAAGGACCCCATCCTCCCATGAGAAGCACCAGGCTCCAGCCCTGGGTAGGACCCAGCTGCAAGGGCCAACCCGACTTTCCTCCGACCGTCAACTTTCAGGTCTAGCTCAGCTCCCACATGCAACCAAGGTCCCCAAAAAGCACCCAGAGGAGCAGGAGGATAACAAAACCCAACCTTTCTTTCTTCCTTCTGTGAGATGGCGGAGTGGCTCCTGCACGTGCGTGCCTACATTTTGAAGCCAGCCCCCCGGGAGATGCAGCAACCATGACAGCCATTGCATGACGTGTCCTGCCGGGCTGCCGCTGGGCCAGCGTGGCTCTGCACCCACCCCTACCGCTAGCCCCCTTGCAGTGCAACAATTTACCCTTGAATAAATTAGCAATAATTGGAAATCCACTTCACTGGACCTTACACAGCATGACTAATGTGACTCACTTTTTAGCTCTGTTCCTTTTGTGTGACTACTCAGCAAAGAGGGTGCCTTAAAAGAGAGAAGAACCAGTAAACTTTATGCTGTGGAAAAAGAAACGACAGTCTCTGAAGAGTGAGATAAAGGTTTAACGGGTGCTTTGGATGCACAAGAAGCAAATGTTTTAAGAGTACTGTGGGGCTTCTGCTGGTGGCTTTTTTGCCTTTGTATCCTTGTCTTTACCTTTTAGATGGTGCATGTTAATTTTGGTGGCACAGGGACAAGGCTCAGCAAAGTACAGTGCTGCAACAAAGGGAATACAAATCTGTGGAGAACAAATAATTTGGAAAAAAGCAAGAGACTTGTGCTGTTTACCAGAAACATTGCAGGGGCTGGGTGGGCTGAGAGTTACCTGGATCTCAGGTCTTTGCCTAGATCTCTTATGAGAACGCGGGCAAGCCATTTAAACCCCTCCCTCGTGGAAAAAAATAATATTAAAGGATATTTAGAATGGTAAACACTTACAGTGAAATTACAGGATAAAAAACTAAAATGCCAGAAATGCAATTTTTAAAAAGCCAGAGTGTAAACATTGTTAATTTTGGAGTGTCATATACATCGGTTTTCTTTCATGACCCTATTCAAGCTCATTGTATTGAGCTAATTGCCAGGCCTTTTTTCCCCTCAAAAATAAAGAGAGGAATATTCAGCATATAAATGCCTGTGTAAGCCCTGTAATATAGCACAACTACAATATTCAAACAATTTGGCAAATTCTGTGCACTCACAGCAACTTGCAACCTGGTATACGAAGTAAGCACCATGAATGACAATAGAGAATTTGTGACATAATCAGTGTGGGTTTATTAATGTCAAGTGCAAGTGCCATGTTTAAATATTTATCTTTTTGGTACCTGCCAACAGGTATTTTCCATTCCAGGGGGAGTACTTTTCTCCTGATTTATGCACGTAATTCCTACAACGTGAAGCCCAGATACGCGTGCAGAAGGAGAGAAAAATACAGCCCTGTAGCTACGATTTTTTCTAAGACATTAGTAAGACAAGTGTTTCGTAATTTCTGTGCAGGATCCTTAAGCAGAAATTGTGGTGCATGAAACAATTCCAATTTCCAAGGAAAAAATTATAGCCTTTCATTCTCGTAGCAGCATGTAACTAAGGTTTAGATGAGCGAACAGATGCATGCAAAAATCCGCCACGAGAATGGAAAACATTCATTTTCACAATCTGCTAAATCTGCTAGGTATGCATGAAACGGAGCCAAAGAGATCTCCAGCAGAACGCAATGTCACAGTCTTGGCACACCGGGGAACCTTCTCAGATGCTGCTCGCGCCAGCACTGGCACTTGTACTGTACAGCTGTGTTTTGAGATCACTGAGATATACTGGAATCTCAAAGAGTTAATAATATGACTGCTATTAAAATATATTCTCCCCGCTTCCCACTTTTCCAGGAAATTAGATGTCATTTTTTTTCTTGTTATTGCAGCTACTGCTTTACATGAAGTAACCAGATCAATAGAGAGATTTTCCAAGTGCCTTTCCCTCTGCAACAATATTAAGTCCCTTATCAAACCCTTTCAATGAAAACTCCGTGGTGTTGCCTTCACAGCACTGACACGACCCAAGCTCAGTGACCTCATGCAAGGCTGAAAAAGATCCCGAATGTGGTATGATTTTTATATTACTGTTCTTCTAAACTAGAGTAGAAATGAGCACATAATTAGACTGGGTAGATTAGACTGAATTAAAGAGTATAGTCAAATCTTCTCTTAAGTAGCAGTTTCCCAGAAATAAGGCTTCTGACTTTTCAAGGGTGAATTATATGTCTTATTCTGTTGAAATGTAGATCTTATCAATTTAACTTCACAGCTGGTGCCCGGTCTCCAAAAGCCAGACTCTCTAAAGCTCAAAGAAAGCAACTGGATTGAGCACCACCCTGTCTCATTTCAGCACGTTGAAAACAACGGCCGTGGGCAAGAAAGGATATACGGAAAATCAGGAAGGGAGGAGATGGTTCCCTTGAGCGGCAGCCTTCCTCTGACAGCTCCTTTGTGCCTCCTCTTGGCGTGGGAGGCTCGGGCCCTCCTGTTCCTAACGAAAGTACCTTTAATCTCTTTCCCCCTAAATACAATTGCTTGGAAGCGCTTGGTTTTAGCAGCACCTTCAGGATGGAGACCGTTTTCTGAAGTGATAGGAGAGGTTTTCTGCAGAGGTAGCATTGTTTTCTGGTCTTCTGACGGGATTCTTTCCTTTCGGAAATGTGACAGCTTCACGCATAAGGGGAATTTTATAGCTTATCTTTTGGGATCTTGGATCAATTTTAATGGGAAAAAGCATGAAAGGAACTTGTCACACGGCTCCTGGAACCACATGGAGAATCAAGGATGTCTCGGCTCTCCAAGGCTGCCGCTCAACCACTTGCATTTCTATTTCTTGGCAAACCCCTCATCTATGTACTCACTCGATTTCCAGAACTGGGTGAAAACCAGATGCCCTTCTTTGCACCACATGGCTCACGCCCTGGGATGTCTACGTGAAAGATGCTGTGGTGACGGGGTTTGTTTTAAAGAGGGGGTTGATTGGTAGGCTATAATGTTGCCCTTTTCATGCCACACTCTGGAAGGAAAAAACAAAAACCCAACCCAACTATGAAAGGAGGTGTGCTTCTGCCAAGGCACTCTATGAAGTGGGTACCTTCCCTCTGATCTATGACCTGGAATCGGTCCCCAAAGACAGGGAGGTAGATGCTGCCAGGATGGCCCTCGGGCTGCTGACAAAACTCTGCTGGAGTCCTGACATGAGGAGGAGGAAAATGAAAAGAATAGTTTAGAAAAAAATACTTTTGTTTAGGCCAGATCTCTGACCTGTAAAGCTATCTCAAAAGGGGTACAGAGCCTCTGTCCTTCCTTCAGAGGCTCCATCAAAAGGAATGCCTGGAATCTGCAGCTCCGTGCAGTGTAATGTTTCACAGCGTACTCTTCTCTTCTCTTTGTTAAGCTCCAGAAACGTGTATTACAATTTTGTATATCTTCTTCAATGATTTCTGTGTCCTTTACTGGAGTATCTCTTTTTCTTCTCATTTAAGAAATTTCCAGGGTAATTACTCAGCACCGGAAGAACAGACAATTTCTTTGTACAAGTCAGATGCAAGACCAGCATCCACTTCTTGGGCTTGTCCTATAATGGGCAATAATGATTTTTAACAGTGCTTTGGGGAACAAGTGCTCGGCATTTAGGGAATCCCAGCAAAGTTTGCAAGTTTTTCAATATTGTAATGAAAGGACAGTGCCTTATCCAGTTTTTCTTCTGTGGCGAATGGGACGCAAAACCACGTTTTGGGGGTTTTGGGATGCTACGTCATGGGCTACAGAGATGCCTCATAGAAATGAAATACATATAATTCCCATTCTGTCACATTCTGCAGCCACTTGGAAAAAAAAAAAGCAACGACAAAAAATTGAACTCGTTCACTGCGGTTACCGCAAAGCAAGCTGATTACTGTACGTGCTGTGAGGCTACCTTGGCATGCCTATAGGTTGCCACCACGAGACTGTCAAACGCTGGGGAAGCCATTTGCACGGTTCGGTGAATCCATAGGAGAGAATATGGTGAGCAACCTCGGCAAGCGTTGAGAGCGTGACTCAAGGAAACGCATAAAGTGCCAAAAGGGAACCGGCAGAACATTACACTTGTATGAAATGGGAGTAATCTCATTACCAGAGGTGATAACCATTGCACCCCTGATGGAAATGCATAATTACTGAAAACAGCTAATCAACTGCAAGAACAGCAGGGTAGCCAGAAGCTCCTATCTATACCATCTACTGTGCTTAACCCAGTTGAGCTGCTACTCCTCCTCCACCTTCGACAAAAAGGTAAACACGCTGCACGTACAGACCCTCACATGTGGGTCAGCGCAGCTACGTGATACAGTGCTTGGCATCTTTAATCACAAATACAACCTATTACCAGTTCTGTGAAGTTTCCTTCCTAATTCTATAGGACGCTCAAGCGCGCCACATTTAAAGCTGTTCCGTTTCATAGCTACATCTGTAGATAAACAGGTTTGGAATAACAGTTTAACACCCAACTCCTCTTGAAAAAAAAAACCAGTGACAGCAAGTTTCTTACCATTAATCTCTGACTTTGAGAAACCTTACCTTTCATTTACTAACAATATCTATGGCTACGGGCAATAAGAAGCGGTAATTCTCAGGTTAATGGTAAGGTAAATTGAACTGTTAATGGGATCTGGGGCCAGCTCCGGGAGTGCTCCAGCGTGTGTGTGTATTTAATGAAAAGAAGCCTGACTCGCAGCAACCGCAGTGGGGTTCTTCTTAGGGCCTGGGGACAGAACTTGAGGAGATCAGGGGATGTGGAGCCAGCTACAGCACGTACGGACTGTCTAAGGCCCGTATGGCTGGTGGGTATAGGGGTATATATTATACAGACACTGTGTGTACATGCATATTACTAGAGAGGGAGAGTACGCAGGACTGGGAACAAGATTTGCCCATCATGTTGTTCCCGTTTGCTTTGTTTAACCGAGTGCTGGTGAAGTCTCTACTTTCTGACTGTGCTGAACC
>NW_009593113.1:10047-12703 GCF_000690535.1 Cariama cristata | reverse complement strand
CCACCCGGTTTATTTAACACAGTCAGAAAGTATATATACGTATGTATACACACACCCAAATACATGTAAATACCTGTAGGCCTGTGCCTATTGGGAACACTTGCTCAGCCTCACTGACGATGGAACTGGTTCTAACGGGCTGCTGGATTCACAACTTCTAACACATTGGTTTTTCTTGTCCTGATCCTTGCAGTCTATGTCCGGGCGCTTCCAACAGAAGGAGGAACTGGCTTGAATTGTTTTTCAAACTGCAACAGGTGAGTATAGAGGAAAGGAAAAAGTAGCTGTCAGCGGTTGCAAGTAAAATATATAATTTTCCACTTACAACTAGAAAAGCAGTAAAAACTACGTGAATTGTTTCAAGGTTTTTGAACAGGCAGAGCAGCTCATGGAGGTGGCAGGCTGTTAACAAAAAGCATAAATGAAAATCTCCCTGGTAGCATAAGGGTACCTTCAACGGTACCAGTTTCATGCCTGTCGAGGATCTGATTCCTTGATTAGATTAGTAAACTAGGACTAGAACCACACAGGGACACATGCACTGTGATGTTTGAAAAAAAGCCATAGGCTAAAATGTATAAGCTGTCCCTGGAGCACAGATAGAAATCCAGGTCTCTCTTCTCTTAGGTTCATGCCCTAATCACTGAGCTAGAAAGTCAGCTTCAGGCCTAGATTCGCTCTCTGGCCCAGTTAATATCAACTTATTTAAAGCAAGGTGGAGGACGTCTCTACCACGGCGGCGCGTGCATACAGATGGCATATCGGAGCTCTGTTCAGCGCGCAGGGTGCTGTCGTCACTCCAGCTAAGGACGTACAGACCTCTGCTCCTGGCTCCCATGACAAGTTTTCTAACTTGTCTAAGTTTTCTAGGAAAATCATGCCATCGCACACTCTAATTCAGGTCGGAAGGGACCTCGGGGGACCACCTCATCCATCCGTCTTCTCAAAGCAGGGCTAACTACTGCTCTACACCAGGCTGCCCACGGCTTCACCCAGCCAAGGCTTGAATACCCCCACGGAGGGAGGACGCACCACCGCTCTAGACAACCTCTTCCAGTGTCTGGCCTCCTGCACGGCGAAGACGTTTTTCCCATGGCTCCAGTCAGCCTTTCCCCTCACGCAACCTCCGGCCATTGCTCTTGCCCTGTTGCTGAGCTCCTCTGACAAGAGTCTGCCTCTGCCGTCCATCCAGCTCCCCTCAGGCAGCGAAGCCTCCATCAGGGCCCACCTCAGCCGTCTCTTCTCCAGGATGGACCAACCCAGCTCCTCAGTCTCTCCTCCTGCGCCATGGCCACCTTGGTAGCCCTTCCTGGGCTCCCTCCTGTCGGTCCACCTCTCCCTCCTGTCCTGGGGCCCACAGCTGGGCACAGGCACCCCACAAGGAGACCCTCAAAAGCCAAGTGGAGGGGAGGGGACCCCTTCCCTGGACCTGCTGGCTGCACCTGTGCCAGGACAGTCCCGGCGGTGGTCGGCCACCTTTGCTGCAAGGGCGCACCGCTGACCTCCTTCAGCTTGTTGGAAAACAGCACCCAGGGCCTTTTTGGCCGAGGTGTCCCCAGGGAGTCACACCCCCAGCCTGTACTGGTGCATGGGGTCACCCCAGCCCGGTACTGGGACTGTGTTTTTGTTCTTGCCCGCCCCTGCCTCCCGATTGCCGAAGTCCCTCCAAGGGGCAGTCCTGCTGTCCAGTCGCTCCCCTGCAAAATGCTACCACCTGCAAACCTGCTGAGCGTCCGCTCCATGCAATCATCCAGGTTGCTGATTAAAATGTGACACAATTATCTGCAAAATGACACTTTTAACCAAGCACCAGTTAGGCTCGGATCTACTGAGCACTATTCTTTGAGCTCTACTCTCTGGGCAGTCTGCCTGTATGGTCCAATTCTCCTCCAGCTGGCTACCAGGATCTCATGGGACACTGTGTCGAAAGCCTTACTAATTTAGAGGTAAAAGATGTCCACTGCTCTTCTCTCATCCAAACTGCCAGTCATCTCAAAAGAGAAGGCCAATCACATTTGTCAGGCACGATTTGCTCCTGATTAGTCCATTTGGTTAGGTCCTCATGAAATACCTTCCATGAGAACCAGCACCATCACTTTCCCGGAGACTAGTACGAGGTTGACGGGTGCACAGTTCCTTCCTCTTACCCTTTCTAATGATGGCTGTAACATTTACCTTTCTCCAGGCATCAGACCCCCCCCCCAGCCACCATGACCTTTCAGTGACGACAGCCAGCAGCTTCATGATGACACTGGTCAGCTCCCTCAATGGCCTCCAGCATGTCCCGTCTGGTCCCACAGACCAGCTTATTTAAATAGGCCCTAACTCCATCCTCTACTGCCTGTAACACCTCTCTCCCTTATGCTTTTCTTCTAGACACAAGGAGATGACCAGGAGGCCTGAGAGCAGATTCTGACTGCAAAGCCTGAGGCAAATAACATCTGAACACTGCAGCCTCATCCATGACCCGCAAGCAAAGCCCACCACTCAGTAGCAGATCCACATTTTCCCTCCTCTTTCTTATGCTGTTGACAAAAGTGCCGGAACCTTTCCGGTTGCCCTCCAGGTCTCTCACCGGTTTTGACTCCAGCCAGGCTTTGACCTTTCACATTCTGTCTTTACATACCCAGGTAATATTTCTCTATTCCTCTTCGGT
>NW_009593113.1:0-10034 GCF_000690535.1 Cariama cristata | reverse complement strand
TTCCTCTGTGCTTCCTTTTTGCATTCAAGTTGAAGCAAGAGTTTCCTGTTCAGCAAGCCGGCCCCTTGCCATGCCTGCCTATTCTCCTGCCCTTCAGACGATTTTTTTTGCATTTTTTGTGCAGGTTGTCACCGATGCCTGACTAGCCCTTATGAACTCCCTTACTTCCAGGGGCAGCCTAACATGGGATCAGTCCTGCCTACCAGCCGAAGTCTTGGGTCCTTGCCTCCCTCACTGCCTTCAGGATCGTAAACTCCAGCATCTGACAGTTCTTGCAGTCAAGGCTGCTATTGTCTGACAGTTCATTCTCATTCAGGAGTTCAGCAAAACATCTCCCCTACTTAGCTTGTTCAGCACTTCCATCAAAAAATCGTTTTCCGTGCTCTCCAGAAATCTGGATTGCTTGTGGTCCATCACACTGTCCTCTCAGTAGATACTGGCATGGTTAAAGTCCTCCATGAAAGTCAGAAAGAATTTGAGATACTTCTTTCAGTTGTTTAAAGACACCTCTGTCCACAGTCTCTCCTTGACCAGGCACCACCACAACATTCCCCTGTTCTGGCTTCCCCTCTGACCCTGATCCATCAGCTCACAGTGAGCCGTTACCCATGCCTCCATGGACACGACTGTTATTTCTTCCTTCCTGTCCTAGTCATTTTAAAATAAAAAGGCCATGGCTTCTGTGCTTTGTATGTGTCACCTGTCACAGTCTGCTAGGCAAGTTTTGATCCCATCTGCTCAAGGGCCTTAGACAGAAGATCTATTTCTGATAGCCTTGGCATGAGAGAGACAACAAGCTGCCAGAAGAGGACAGAAGCATTTCTGAGTACGCACAAAACCAGACTTTCAAGCACTTAGGAGCATGTGCGGGGATTAGCAGCGTGGCTGGAATCGCATTCTCGGATGCAGGTGTCTAAAGTCAACTCAAGGCAACTAAAATTCTAACCCTCAGAAAGTATAATATGCTCCAGTGCTAAGGACACTTCAAAATACCCGACACTGTGAATAAATAAAGTCTCTTGTTCATTAAGTCTATTGATTCTAGCTGGGTAAAGAAGAAAAGAGGACAGAACAGGTTGCAATCATGATATCACGATAACCACAGACAAGCAAGTGAAGGAAGAAAATGGATAAGTCTGTGTGGGTTGGAGATAGGAGGAGGAGATCTCTGCCTGACCAATTTGATGGCCTTTTATGACAAAATGACTGGCTACATGGACAAAGAGAGAGCAGCATAAGTAATACACCCTGACTTTAGAGGGCATGGCATTTTCATCTGGAAGCTGAGAAAACATGGGCTAGAAGAACTGACTATTAGATGGGTTGAAAACTGGCTGGACAGCTGAGTTTGAAGGATTGCCTAGCTGGCAGCTAGTAACAAGTGGAGAATCCCAGGCTTTGATACTGGGGCCAATTTTATCCAGCATTTTCCACATGAACCTCAGTGATGACACAGAATGAACCCTCAGCAAATTTTCCAATGACACCAAACCAGAGGGACGTGAGCTTCAGTCCAGAGGCACCATGAGAAACTCGAGGGCTGGGCCAACAGAAGCCCCAGAAAGTTCAGCAAGGAGAAGGAAGAAGTTGCATGGCAGAGTCAGGATAACCCCACACGTCTGCCTGGTCAGAGGTGATGGGCTACAGGGTGCAGGTGCTGAAAGGGGCCTGGGGCTTTGGTGGATGGGAACCTGAATGAGGGACAGGAAGGGAACGGTGTGCTCTCATTGCAAACAAGGCAAACTGCACACTGGACTACATCAGGAGGAGCATGGCCAGAAGACTACAGAGGATATTATCCCCTTTTATTCAGCACTGGTGAAGCTGCACCTGGAGTACAATCTCTAGCTTTGGCCATCTACTTCAAGAGAGGTGTTGAGAAACTATGGAGGGCGGTCAAGATGTGAGAAAGCTTTCGACACCGCTGCACGTAAGAACCTCAAAGGAAACGTGCTAATGTGGAAACCTACCTTCAAAAAGTAGCAACCAGTATTCAACAGAGCCCCTCTCCTGGAGGGTGAAGGGGCACAATTTCAGTATTTTCAATAATAACTTGGCTAGCGGAAGAGAGATTAGATTTTCAGTATCTTCAGAGATGGACAGTAAAAAGTGAAACAGATAGAACACCACCACGTATGAGACGGGGACACAGAGGCAGAAACAAAGCTGAAAATGCACTAAGAGTAGTAGGTTGAAGTGAACGAGTGCCACTAACGCAGTGTTATCACAAAAAAGACAAAGCCAATTCTGGAAATGTATTAACGGGAATATCATATATAATAAAATAGGAAGTAACTCCTCTGTTTTATGTTGTATTTATAAGAGCTCAGTTGAAATATCCAGTTTTGGGGACCAGAAATGAAAAAAGATTGGAGAGAGTCCACAAACTTACAAGAAGACTGAGCAGATGTTCAGGCATCTCCTGTTAGAAAAAGCTGAAGGATATGCAGTCACTTTCACTTAAAAGAGAAAATCTATGGGAACCATTAATAACAATTCAATACACAGAATAATGTTTTACAGGTGAGGGTACAGGCTTCAGCTTTTCTTTCTGTACATGGTCATGGACAACAAAAAATATCTAATTTGATAAAAATAATATTTAAGTTAAATTACTAGAAAATCCTGAGTAGACATTAGGGGGACCAGAGACATTTGCGGACACTCTCTACAACTGCTTACAGAAACATCCATCAGGGCGCCTTCGAAAGGCTTCATCCTGCTTGACATCAGAGGACTCAACTAGATGATGACAGCTCCTCCAGCTCAATACTTCTGTTACCCCAGAAAAGCCTCCAACAAATGATCCCAAGTGGAGGTCCTACTTTCCCCTGCCAGATACGTTTATCAATAAACCAAAAAAAGACACAATTCCATAAATGCTCTGCTTCGCTCAAGGAATCAGGCTTGATAGCCATGGCAGGTTTACTACACATATCGACCTCACTATGCACTCTTGGAGTTCAGGGTGGGAAAAAGCCAGCGGCTGACAAGTTGGGAGCTTCCCGTGTGTAACGTACCCATTTAAAAGGTAGTGCAAGTTCTCTTTTCTTCAACAGCAAGAGTCAAAAAAGGGTCCAGAGGTAGGCAAGACTTCTTTGAGCTAAGCAGCTGCTGCTTTGTGCCACTGTCCCTCAGCAGGGCTTCGTTTCCTTCGCTAGTGTTTCCTCACACCCTGTCCTCCACTTACCAACTCCTGGACCACACTGGAAAAGAGTCTCCTTACCTCCAGCTCCAGCTGCAGCGTGCCATAACCAGCTCGCAGAGGTCCCCTCTGCCACTACCTGGTCTTCAGTGCTCGGAGGTATGTGTTAAATACGCACAATGTCCATTATTATTATATTTTTTGACCCCAGCCAGGATGGTAGGAGGCTGCTTGCCAAGACTACATGGCCTGGAAAGGTGAGCCTTGTGGGTCTGCTCACCCTTAGCAGCACAGAGAAAGTTCACAGCTTCCACGGCAAAAGAAAGGGGAGGTCTCTGAGACCCCTTCAACCCACTGACTGTGCTTAACGGTAAAGCGTTGCCGTTCTTCCTTTAGGAAAAGTCACCCCCGGGAAGGCATGAGCCATGCAATGCTTTGCTATGTAGCACCGCACCTCTAGGAAGAGGTGGACAGAGGAAGGGGTGCTGTTTGCTGACTGGGGATCAGGATCACCGTCACTGGCTAGGAGCCAGTTGCTCTTTCTGTTCATTTCTGTTCAGTCACATCAGGCGCTACTCAGAGGTTGCTCAGTGTGTGAATCCCCCCCAGCTACAAAATCAAGTGTGTGTGTGCAGGGCTACTTGTAGCAGCCTCGAGCACTGAAACCCACAACTCACCGTCACATTTCTGGGAATTTCTTTTTTCTTCTTGGCACTTGCATTGTACCTCACCAATGACAAGCAAATTTGACACCATGAAGGCAAATTCTGAGATCAGGTGCCCTCACCGGCAACGCTCAGGTGCTGCTGCTGCTGTTTTCCACATGCTGGCCCTGAATGAGCTTCTCAAAGCATCTACCCTAGAAAAACACATACTCAGACGCAAGAGCACTGGGTGGCAGAGCCAAGCATCCCTCATCCTTCCCTCCCCATTCAGCGAGCTCTTCCACAGTCAAGCAGCAGCCGGTCGTAGCAAGCGTAGGGTCATCTGGAAGACGAAAGGTGCTCTGCTCGGTAACCTCATTGCCCCCTCGCATCTCCATCTCTCTCTTCCAGAACCTGGAGGCAGACAACGAATGTCCAGCCAGGTGATGTGGATGCAACTCCCTAGTCATACAATGCTCTCTTCCCACATAATCTTTCTTTAATTCTCATTTGAAAGCTGGTTCACCTCCGGTGGCACCGTATGAAAAATGAAGCGCTAAACCTATTTACACAAGGTGAGGAGCTAGCCAAATGTTTTAAAAACAACCCAAGTCTTATGGGCCAAATCTGTACACTTTCCAACTCAGGCTGCAAAACTGGAAACAAACTCTAAAATGCTATAGGATTGCCCATGACTTAAGGGGGAAGAAAAGATAGGTCCTTTATCTAAGGACCTTGCGCTTCTCGGAGACATCAAATTCATGTTCTTCCTGATGTGAAAAATCACAGGCGCATTCTATTCCTGTTTCTCCAAAGGTGCCCAGCACCTTGGAGGACTGTTGCAATGGCTAAAAGATACCTGCGGCTTATGGACTGTTGCATACTTCTACAAACAGAAAAATAGGGGGAAAAAAATCATTTGGGGGACAGATTTTCGAAAAAGAGCCACAACCGAGGGCAGGCAACTATTTCCAGTTCCCACCAGGGTTCATTATCATTGGTGCAACATGCACCCAACAGGACAAATCTTCGTCCTGTCGATGCCAAATGGTGTGAGTTTTCCCACTGACACAACGGTGCCAAGGTTCTTCCTCATGGCACCGACTTCAGAGGAGGACAGTTTAGCAACTTAAAGAAATGTCACGGTATTTCCACAGTTCAGATGTTTTCACATGCTTTGCAAGGGAAAGTCTATGCTACACGACAATGATTTATGCAGCCCTTAAGGCAGTCACAGCCACACCTCTGGTAATGAATTTAACCACGGCAATGATTGCTATACACATGCGCTCTGGTAGAAAAGATGCTCGGTAAAAATGTAAGCCAGTAAGTAATAATGGTTAAAGTAGCAACCCCCAAGGAGGAAAAACGCGGCACTTCAAAAGCACCAAACCAAGAATCAACCTGTGACACCATGTATTAGGTTTGCAAAGTCACGGTTAAATCTCTGGTAACAAAACCCCAGTCTGACAGCAACTTAGATCTAGTTCTGCTTTACCTGAACCAAGAAATCGGGAGGTTGGAAGGCAAAGTTAGAAGAAATTGTTTCAGTTTAGCTCTCATTACTAGTTAACGCAATTCTCTATTTGATAAGAAGGAAGAAATTTGTGAGACAAGATGGTAGCCAACAGATACTGTTAAGAGTAAAATCTGTACTGGGTCAACAACATTGAATATGATGACGCAAAATCTGGAAGAAATTGTTCCGCATGTTTTTGGGACTGAGAAGTTTATCAAGTGGATTCCTCTTAACCCTTCACACAATAAAATACTACTTTCACTATTTCAGCGCTGCGGCTGTGAATAAGGGCTCAGATTCTAAACACGGAGCCTTTAAAATAATTTACAGGAGATGTATACTTCACATTTTTAAGTCATAAAAGATTTGCTCTGCAACTGTGATGGGGACAAAGATTTTTGAATTGAAATACGACATGGCATACACCTTATAGCTATTTATCAACACCTAGAATCAGAGACTGCAAGACAAGCAAGTTCAGTCACCCACTCATCTCCTGTACAGCCTACAGCAGCTGTCCCACAACTGTCCTTCAAGGGACGTAAGGAGAACTTCATCGAGGTCTTTGTGGACCAGGTTTATGGGGCTGTTCTGTAACGGGACGAGTGTTTCTTCTGCGGTGCTGCCAGTCCTTGGCTCCTACAGCCTCCAGCTGGAACGCAAAGACCGCAGCCCTCAGGACAGGAGGCGGCCTTCGTGGCTGTCCCATGCTCATGTTGGATAACCGTGAATTAGTCAGAAGGCACGTACAAACCAAGGCGTGGGCTAACATGTGAATGACCAGTTGCGGAGCCTTTTCCTACCCAGTCTATTTCTTTTGTACTTGAGGCAGAACACGGCCACTCCCAGATTCCATTTCTCATGCATATTTCAATCCATTTTTCCTTCCTGCAGTATTTGTGCCATTTATCTTGTCCTATATTCACTTTCTTTTTTTCCTACTTCTGGGAAAAGCATCTAATATCCCTGTAGCATTAGTTTGTCTTTGTTAATGTCAAAAAATGTTAATCCGTGAAGACTTGCTTCCTAGATAATGTTAATTCAGCTGCCAGTTTTATAATAGGATTATGCTTTCCAGGATTTAAAAATCCCACTTGTTAGCTACAAAACAGACTTCTACTAACAGCTATAAAATCTAATTTAATCCCTATTGGCATTAACTAAATAGCTGAGGTATAATTTTTGTCTAGCTACACTTAACACCCTGCTATTGCCATAAATATCTAAAATTCCCTTTGAAGTTATAAAAGAAACTGTTCAGTAGGATAAACAGGGTCTCACGAGTCCAATCATATGCTATCTCCAAGGCATAACAAATGTTGTTTACATATTGTAAGGATTTTGTGGACAGTTTATTTAAACAGATTCACCCGTGTTTACATGTATTAATTTGCACTTTTTCTCAAGAAAACGTATACTAAATTATGATCTATAATTATTCTGTTTAAAAATAATTGGTTACCGAGTGGAAGACTGGGTCTGTGTGGAATCAAAGTTTAAAATGTAACCAAATAACCTGACTAAGCTGGAAGAAAATACCAACTTGTTCAACATAGCCCCTTTTAACGCACAATTGTATTGTGAAACCTTAGAAGATGAAGTTATCCCAAGCCTGGCATAGGAGCAGTTGTCTTGAGGCAATCTAGTAAGAGACTGTAACAAGTACGGAGGAAAGAATGAGCAAGCTATGGTTTATAATCATCCTAAAATGAACAGCCAGGATCTTTACAACCGTTTGCTCCCCAATGAGGAACAACACAAGGATTTATGGTCTTCTGGAGCTGAGTAATCAGAAATGAAGAAAATATTTATAATTCTTTTCTCCCAATCTTGAAATAACTGGTGAGTACATTGTTCTGGAGAGGGTAGCCCTAACGCACTGCAGTGAAAGAAGAAAAGCAAAAAGAGCTATTACAGGGATCCACAGCAGACAGCACTACGTTACGCAGCCGTTCGGGAGTTGAAACGGCAATCTCAGAGCAATCAAGCTGCTTTAAAGATCAAAATGGTAGTCAAACTCAGAAAACACTTAAGATTTTATTTATCCTTTCTGAAAAGATACAAAGTGCTGATCAGACTCCACAGTCGGCTTTTCGCTTTCCCTATTGATAAAGACGACGACAGATCATAATCACCCTTGTGATATTCGTAGCCAAAAGGAAAGATGGGCAACCCCAGCAAAGCAGCTTACGTTAACATCCAAATCTGTAGTACGCTGGATTTGCAGATGCGTGCATTTGTCTTTGGAGACAGATACACAATACACTCCAGTCAATGCATTTCGATGCGCTAACAACCACACACGCTCCACACGTACATAAAAACCACTGCCAAAACAGCAACTTTCAAAGGCGGCTAGATGTTTTGACTTACCCAAAAGGAAGCAAAAAAACCTGGCGTGGTTTTTGCTTCTTTGCAAAAAATTCCTTGGTTGGAAGCCCAAATTCTGGGCATGGCAATGTGTAACCTGGGGACCCGTGAGGAGCTTTTGTGCCCTTGGAGCCTGCTGCACACTACGTAGCCAGCAGAGCTATGCAGGTTTAGATGGCAGTAAACAAATGCAGGTACTTCCTAATGTTCTGTCCCCATTTACTACGGCTTTTATGATAGGGACTAGAAAAATCATGAGTTGTGTATTCTGGTATGTGAGTGTGCAATGAATTCACAGCTCTGGATGCTCTCCAGTTTCAGTAAGCTGGAGACGTGTTTTGTAGCTATTTTGGCTACCGGCCTGTTCCAGGAAAGTGTATTCTTTTGGGGTATAAAGCACTGTTTAACATGCAGTCTTTTCACAATTCAGAAAAGAAAGTCATTCAGAGAATATGTAAAAACCAGGGCTTTAAGCAATTGTAATCCATGTGTTTTGTCTTCTGTTGAACAGAGATAAAGTACTCCACTCTAAGTTGGAGGGACGTCATGGCACGGGCTTAGTTCGTGGTGGAAATAAAAGGCTGGTGTTAGAGGGTTCTATGCTTATTTTAGGAATGGCACGTCCTGCAATTGTTCCCACTGACTGCTAGGATCCTCTTCTCTGGTCTCCAGAAGAATAATAGATGAAACCAAAGGTACAGAGGTTAAAAATCATGCTTTTGGCTGACACCTGCCAAGGTTCTCAAGCCTAGCCATGACCACACATATCCTCACCCTCATCTGCAAGTTCCATGTAGATGGCTATGCTGTTCCTCCATCTGACATAAAAAATTATTTTCTCTTACCCAGCATCCCACCACGCTTCCTTGTTTTCATAGAATCATAGAATCGTTATGGTTGGAAGAGACCTCAAAGATCATGAAGTCCAGCCATATACCCAATGGCACCACACCCACTAAACCATATCTTGAAGTGCCACATCTAAATGTTTTTTGAACACCTCCAGGGATGGTGACTCCACCACCTCCCTGGGAAGCCCATTCCAATGCCTAACGACTCTGACAGTGAAGAAGTTCTTCCTAATATCCAAATCAAACCTCCCCTGGTGCAATTGGAGACTGTTTCCTCTTGTCCTATTGCTAGTTACCGGGGAGAACAGACCGACCCCCACCTGGCTACAACCTCCTTTCAGGTAGTTGTGGAGAGCGATCAGGTCTCCTCTCAGCCTCCTCTTCTCCAGACCAAACACCCCCAGCTCCCTCAGCTGCTCCCCATCAGACTTGTGCTCCAGACCCTTCACCAGCCTTGTTCCCCTTCTCTGGACTCGCTCCAGCACCTCAATGTCCTTCTTGTGGTGAGGGGCCCAGAACTGAACACAGCACTCGAGGTGCGGCCTCACCAGTGCGGAGTACAAAGGAATGATCACTGCCCTGGTCCTGCTGGCTGCGCTATTTTGGATACAGGCCAGGATGCTGTTGGCCTTCTTGGCCACCTGGGCACACTGCTGGCTCATGTTCAGCCAGTTGTCGACCAACAACCCCAGGTTTTGCTACCTAATAATACCACTAAACCCCAGGGAAACAGGTAATGCTTAAACAGTTTGGTAAAATAAACCACAGATTTTGCCCATAATCTTCTGAGTATCTCTAAGGTTCCCCCTGCTCCTCACCACCCTGGGACAGGACCATCTTTGATGGCACCAGTGCACTGGGAAAAGTACCATGCATTTCCATCTTCTCTTCCCTACCTATCTTACCTAAATCAGACCAAAGGTCCACTAGACCACTGCCTTGACTTTGCCTGCAGAGATACCTTGCAGAAAAGTTTATCTCAGAGGGCAAGTGTTGTATTCTCTGTGTGTCCTGTCACTTTCTGATCCCCGTCCCTGTTAATGGGGCCTGTGGGTTTCTGCATGCTTGGCCTGCCTTTCTGTTTTCAAAATGTGGCCCTTGCAACGTGGAAGAACAAGCAGGGTGGACTACTGCTTATGAGCACAACGGAGTCTTAGGTTCAAGATTAGGTTTCAAGATTAATTGCAATAGAAACTTGGACATACAAACACATTCCTCTGCCTGCTCATGGCCAACAAATAAAGCAAAGGAGACCTGTAGCAAATGGTGTTGAGTGCTGAGAACGCCTGTGACTGCGATCTGGGTAGTACCTTTATGTTTTCCTCACCCCAGTACCATCGCAGCCCTGACAATACAACCCAACACATGGCTCTGCACACAAACAAAAGTCTGCCCAAACTGGATCTAAGAGGTTGTTTCTAAGCTACACGTGTTGTCCTGGTTTGGCCGAAACAGAACTATTTCTGCTTTCCATAGATTTTTTTTTCCTTCAGTTCAGTTTTCTC